>NC_056590.1:5313286-5323286 GCF_018340385.1 Cyprinus carpio
TACTGCGAACTTATTTGATTAGAGTAAAATCCACTAAAAAAGAATATTTCATAATATACCATTAAACTATAAATACACTCAAAAAGATTTTGTGAGCTAAACTCCATAAATGCATTAAATCAGAAAGTTAATGTAATTAGCAAAAACAAAGCACCAAACAACATTCATAATCTTAATGTTCCCATCCTAAACTCCAGCATAACAGAAACTCATTTCAGCTGTTATTTATATTCATTATTTACACAATAGAGACCTGGAGAGCTCAAGTAGATCTGGTAGGTGTCATAACTACGCCTTCTACACCAACTCACCGCCGTTCAACAATATCTGTGTGTGCTTGATTCCTGCCGTGCGTGAGTGTGTAATGCTCTTAAATGTGTGACGTTTCGGCTCAGGATAGTCACTTGCCGTTGACTTATTTATAGTGCCTGAACATGAATCTGAGATATGAGTATTTTAGCATCAAACAAACGACTGGCTGGAGCGTTAATAACATCTGGAGTCAGCGGCGGGACTCCCACGACACACAGAATGCCCAGTGACTCTGCGTCAGAGCAGGCTTGATTTCCCAGTTCATCACCCTGACCTCAGATACGATCAAACAACAACAGAGCTTGAGGGAGGGAGGATTCTCAGAAACATCGACATGACACAAAAAGTGTCTTCAGTGGATGTCAAAGGTAATCAGACTGTTTCCTGTAAACAGACGAGCGGCACCTTATAAACAAGACTAATATAGAGCAGCTCATATTGAACACTTAATGAGCGTGTGCAAACACGAGCTGTTTTTCTGGGCCGTATGTGATTTTCTGGATCAAATCTCTTACAGATGTGCGTTTGTTAAGTGCTGCGTGTTTGTGGAGTTTGTGATCGCAGGACCGGATTAATTTGCATATTTTGTTTTAGCACAAGTGTTCTTCGGTGTAGATGCTCGAAACACATACATATTCATATTTCACACCCATCACTCTTCATAACTGAGATGCACATGAACTGAGCGATTCCTCTGATCAGTCCTAAAGAGCTCGTTGATTCAGAAATCATCATTCTGTCATCATCTAGTCCCTTCAGTGTGTTTAAAACGAGTGACTTTCTTTCCTCTCCAAAAGAAGACACTTGAAGAAATGCAATGGATGTCAATGGTGTTTGGTTCCCAATGTTGTTCAAAATATCTTTTGAGTTTCATAGAAGAAAGAAACCCGATGAGGTTGAGCAAGTGATGGCATGATGATCATCATCTTGTATGATGATGTCAATTCACATTCATACTCAAATAAAAATAATAAATAAATCAATACAGGTAACTACGACTTATTCTCTCACAATTCTGACTTTGTTTCTCACAATTCTGAGAAAGATAATTAAAAATCAAAGAAAAAAGTGCAAGAAAAAAAATCCAAATTGTGAAATAAAAAGTTGCAATGACATTTTTTATGTTTTTATTCCATGGCAGAAACAAAGAAAGACAAACAACAACAACAACAAAAAGAATTGCAAGATGTAAACTCAGAATTCTGAGGGAAAAAAATCATAACTGTAAGAACCAAACTTGGAATTGTGAGAAAAAATACTTTTACAGTTTTGACTTTTCTTGCAACTTTTCATTTTTTTCCTCTTAATTATGTGTTTGTATTTTGCAATTCTGCATTTATTTCCCTCAGAATTCTGAGTTTACATCTTAAGTTTATAACTCGCAATCCTGAGGAAAAATTATTAAGCTTTTTTTTTTTATTCCTTGGTGGAAAGTAGCTTCCATATATCTTTAAATTTTTAAGTTTTTAACTCGTTATATTGAGTTATATTTCTTTATATATATAATTTAGCCAAATCCTTCTCTCTCTCTCTCTCACCACACACACACACACACACACACACACACACACACACACACTTTTTCCATTCTTATCAGAGCGCATTCTGCAGTCCGCAGTGACTCAGATGACACAAATATAATCTGCTTTCAACTCAAAAAAACACAGATCTTACTAAAAATTACCTCCAATTTCCGCTCCTGGTTTACTACCTGGCTACACACACACACACACTCACACACACTCATTGTGTGTCTCAGCAGTGTCCCACTTCACCTCCCACTGTACAGGAAATAAGGCCGTGACGCCGGTCTTGCTCATGCTAACGTGAAACCTGACATGAGAATGATGCTCATCTGCAGCGCTTCGTCCTGCTGCATCATTACAGCCAAACATGCAGCGTCATATGAGCCCTTCTTTAGCAAGACAATCCCATAATGCATTACTGCAGGATGGCTTCTGAGATGAAAGTATCATTTAAAAAACATTGTGGGTAAATGGATAAAAAAAAAACGATGATAAAGGATAGAGAAAAATGAAATATGAATATGTTTACATTGAAAATAAAAACGGTCAAATAATTATGAGGAAAAACATTAATATAAAATCCACTAAATGTATGCTAATGGATGTTTATTTTTGTATATTTTGAAATATATTCAAATATACGTCTGAACATACATTTTAGCTGTAAATGTGCTCTTTACAGTGAGTCCCTGATGATCAGGCGCTAATCGTGTGAATATCTGATGTGTGTCGTTTCTGCATCACTAAACAGAACTGCAATAATGGCAATCATCAAACTTTCTCCAATAATGACTGTGACTCAAATACGACGACTCATTCTACTCACAACCGCTGCTTTCTTGTCACAAAATCTTTTGCTTTTCAAGTGCAACTCTGAGAAATAAAGTTACATTTATGAGAAATAAAGATTTAAAAGAAAACAAAGATCTAATTTTCATATCTGGAACCCCTGGATATAAAATGTATGCATAATCCGCATGAAAAGAGCAGATGAAGGCACTGAAGAGATTCATGATATGTGTCTGTCTGTCTGTGAATCCACAGGAACAGCCGCATGCGAGAGCCAAGCACTCACAGCTTCAGAAACACGCTGTTATTTCTGTGTGTCGGGATCCTGCGTGCGTCATTCGCGGGTTTCACAGACTCATCAGCGCTCCTGCTTTAATTACGCAACAATAAAACCGTTTCACTTCTTCACAGCTTGACTATTTTTCCAGCAGCACTGAAGTCTGAGTCTGAGAAAGTGAAGACGACTCTGTGGTCAGTGCTAGAGACACACCCTCACGGCCAGATGGAGGTGAGCAGCTGTTCACACACAAACTAGGACAAATCAACAAGACCAGACAAACCAGCAGACGTCTGACACGGAATAAAAGACCACAGGTTAACTGCAGATACACTTATGATTTAAATTATAATCAACATCTGGATGTGCTTGTGGCATTGCATTCTGGGATTGTCTGAAAGACACAAACGATGCTACCTGAGAACTGAACTCAAACAGAAGAATGTGTCTATCTATTGGAAGAGTAATCTGGATCAGATCCACATGCTGATGACTAGATCCTGCTTTACATACATTAATAAAGAACGACAGCAGACTGTGTGACGCTGGAAAGACCTTATAAAAAATATCTGTAATGAATCTATGACAACTGAGACTAAATTAGCACTCTGCCAACGCAGAGATACCACACACACACACACACACACACACACACACACACACACACACACACACACACACACACACACACACACTTCTGAGGCATCTGAACCGACAGACTTCCTCCTCTGCAAGGCATTCTGGGAGCTGGCAGAGTGTCAGTGACGCCACCTCATGTTGCAGGGACATTTCCACTTATTACAAACACACAATACACTAGATATTTATGCATTATAATATATTTATATATAATATTTTAATATATTATAATAATTCATATTATTATACTCTGCGATTCATTTAAACTAATGAAAAAAATATAATCAATGTTGAAAACAATATTTGAAAAAAGAAATGATACATTTATTCACCAAAGACACTGATCAGTCAAAAGTGACATTAATATTGTTACAAAAGATTTCTCTTTCAAATAAACGCTGTTGTTTTGAACTTTTATTTTACACTATTTACTTTCTACTTTCAAAGTAATGAATGCGTGTTTATGTGTGATGACAGACATGACGAAATGTGTGTGACTCTCATCAAAATAATGTCAAAAGTACTGTTTCCAGAATAATCAGAAATGTTTCTTGAGCAGCAAATCATCATATTAGAATGATTTCTGAAGATCATGTGACACTGAAGACTGGAGTAATGATGCTGAAAATACAGCTGCACATCACAGAAATAAATTACAGTTTAACAGAGATTCACACAGAAAACAGCTGTTTTAAATTACAATAAAATTTTGTAATTTTTACTGTTTTTTTATTTATTTTTAAATCAAATAAATGCAGCCTTGGTGAGCAGAAGGGACTTTTAATTAAAAGATTAGATAAAACAAAGTTTCACTTCAACGAAACACACAGTGTCTCCACAACATGGCGCCGGCGGCAAACAGTGAGAATCAAAGGTACGCCTTCTTTCTTTGCGTGAACATCTGGGCAGCGTTATGCAAATCTTCTCACATAGTGACGTAGACATGTGGGGCGTGTTAGAACGTGGCGTTTTAGGTGTGCGTGGATGAGTCTTAACTTTTATAAAGAATATCTCTTTGGGTTTGAGACTTTAGTCTTTGCAACTTTACTTTATGCACCAAGAGCTTGTAACACTCCAAAGAGAAAGGAAAACTTGAAATCGCATCCTATGACCCCTTTAAAAAAAAATTAATTATTCCAAAGTCAAGTCAGCTTTATTTCTAAAGCGCTTTAAACAGAAACGATTGTTTCAAAGCAGCTTCACAGGGACAAACAAGAAAATAATGATTCAGTGATGCAAAAAAAAAAAAAAAAAAAAAAAAAAAAAAATCTATTCCGCTGTAAAGCAGCTCTAGAAAGACAGTAAACAGTTATTATTTGTATTCATCTTATAAAGGTTATCCTGCATTTAACAAAATGGTAATTATATAATTTAAACATATACATTTGTTCTCAAAATTGGTTAATTATGGATAAATAGGCACACGTGATTTTAACGTTTCTTCACACATTGAGCAGATCAGCGCTGTGATCTCCAGCCGTCTCTGCTCATTTGTTGTGAAAGTCTCTAGAAGTGCCTGCTTCGGGCCGAGGTCACGCTCCACACCTCTGGAGCAGTTTATCTCACATCTGACCATCTGTAATCAGCTGTAAACGAGCTGCTGAAATCACCTGGAGGAAAGCGTCACGGCTCACATTAGCGCAGCATTACTGGGCTTTGTGTGCGGGAGCGAGATGATGAGCCTCATTGTGCATCTTTCTCACAGGTCGTGGTGTTGATATTAAAGCCCGCGATCACATCACGGATCTGCGGCTGGCGTGGCTCGACTGGGGTTTGTTATGATGCCCATATGTTATTCAGTGTCTGTTCATTTCCTGAACTCCTCTGGAAGTTTGTGGCACGTCTTCCGGCTGGGATTCTGTGGGAAGGGTGTGCATTCTTACTGAGAGACTAATGGATCCGTCCGTGATCCTGACGGACAGAGGAACAGGAAAACATCCCTGAAGAAAACACCACGCCAGCTTTATTTGTCACAACAGCACGTCTGTGTCATTGCATGTAAAGCAGCTCGCTGGCTTTATGATTATGCTATAAATACAGCTACTTCAGGAAAACATGATCCTAATTCCAGCCATGACGTCAACGCGGCGGTGGGCCTCACTGTTTGTGTCCGACTGAGATTCTGGCAGCAGCGCGAAAACAGCCTCATTCACCACAAACAATTAAAGAGCTGATTGTGCTGACGCATCGCTCATGTCCTGCGCTCAGACAGGAGGAACATCAGCAGATGTTTGAGGGACAGGTGCGTTACAGCTTCTGTCCATCTGCAGAACACGAGTTCAAGCTGAAGCGTGTCGTTTGTGTGCCGATAACGCAATAATAGTGACTCACATTCCTCTAAACCTGGAGATCAACACATGAAAGATGCCACATACTGCAACACCTGAATCCACAATAAGGCGGAAGAGGAGGACGCAATTAAATCTGCACAGACGGCACAGTCAGCTCTCATTCTTTGGAGCAATTAGTCAGGTTTACTGTTTAGGTGATCTGCTCAAAACAACAACAAACACGCAGCTGAAATCTGTAGCTAAGTGTGAATGAGCACTGAATTGTGTTGAATGTCGGGATACAGTAATGATGTGAATGTGAATGCTGACTGATAGAAACTCACTGGGTAATAAAATTGATGTGTTTGTATGGGAGCCCAAAAAAGGGTAACTGCAACTTTTTATCTCACCCTTCACCGGGAGTTTGATTGACAGGTGATCTGACCAAACATAATGCTGAATCTGCAGTTTTGTCCGACAAACAAACCAGACAGGAGAGTAGTTTAACGATGATGGCCTTGAACTTGAAAACAGTGTGTATTGACGTCTTTCTGCGGTTGAAACAAGATACCTTCTGATGTTCATTCATGTTTATTCCGTGCTATCTCACATCTGTAGTAAAGAGGAAGAGATAATCGGTTCACGTGAGCTACAGCAATCTGTCACGACACATTAAAGAGCCACAAAACAGTATTTATTGTTTAAATTTCTTAAAAAATGTTTCATACCAAAACTAACCTGCTCTGTCTTGTCTGTTTTGTCAGTTTCCTCTTTGCTCCGCGATGTATTTTTCACTGCGTGAGAACATGATGTGTAGCGTGAGAGCGCCATGGCTTGTCAGACGTAGCAACAGTAACTAAGAGGGGGCGGGTTTTGTGAAGGGTCAATTCTGACATTTTTCATGATACAAACTCACAATTGCGAGGTTGTTTTTATTTTTTATTCAGTGGACGAAAAACTTTGAAAAATCATTTTGTAAAGTGTGGACATTATTTGTGACACGAGTGGAATAACGATCATCAAACCTTCCCACAAGTAAACACAGACTTCATTCCATCAGACGGGGTTTTGTCTCAGGGCGGTTATCCTGAGCTCATGTTTAACAAGTCTCTCTCTCTAATGTATTATGAGTATTGACATTTACGTGACCCGTCCTGACCTGCGGGCCCCAGCGAGGGCTCTTCAGAGCGGCTGTTTTGTTCTCCGGGGCCGCGGAGCCGCAGTTCTCCGCACCTGTTTAACCTCCTGTCAACATCGTTTCCTGCTCTGCTTTCATAATTACCTTATACACAGACACTCCACATCGCTTCCCGTTGCCATGGACACGAGAACTTCGCTTACAATGGTCTCCATGGAGACCAGGACTTCCTCAGACCTCCGACCCAGATTACACAAACATCACACGAACATCACACACATCGCTGCAGAACACGTGTGTAATGCACATGAGACAGAGTTAAAGCACAGCACTGTTGTTACTAACCGCCCCAAACGAACAGCACAAAACTGCTGAAGTCGCTGGTTCTGGACTGAAGATCAGTGCATGAGTCTGTCAACACAAGCACGCTTCAGCACACCGCAGGCTCATCAGCAGCCCACCGTTTCCATGACAACAGAGTTTGTGCTGAACCCATCTGGAGCCGGCTAAGTTCAGCTTAACATCACTGCTGATCATGAGGAGTGGGTTATTTCATAATAGCAGCTGTTCTTATAGAGAAAATCTGCATTTTTCTAATTGAATACTGAGTCTAAATATATATGTTAGCATATGAAATTGTTCCAATTTAATCAAGCAGTTAAGTTCCAACAATCAAGCAGTTACGATTTCCTATATATATATATGTCAGTAACTGTATTTATAAAATTGGATATACTTATGTATCCACCTTTATAGAGCTGGGAGATAATATAGTTACATTTTTTGCAATGATAGAAATAAAAGCAGTTCAGATTTGCCATATAGTATATTAATTTATGTGAATATAGAGTATGTATGTGTAAAGTACAATATATCCGACTTTAAATATGTATCGCTGGGGAATAATATAATTTAAAATGTAACACTTTACAATAAGGCTTCATTTATCATTAGTTAACTATTAGATATTTAACAATCAAAAATAATTCTAAAGCCATTTTTTACATTTCTTTAATTTCAACATTTACTAATACATTTTTAAAATCAAATGTTGCATCTGTAAGTATTTAATGGACCTGAGCTTTTTAGTTATCTAACATCATTAAGTCAAGTCAAGTCACCTTTATTTATATAGTGCTATTAACAATACAGATTGCGTCAAAGCAACTGAACTACATTAATTAGGAAAATAGTGCGTCAATAATGCAAAATGACAGTTAAAGGCAGTTCATCATTGAATTCAGTGATGTCATCATGCAGCTCAGTTCAGTTTAAATAGTATCTGTGCAATAATTTGCAATCAAGTCAACGATATCGCTGTAAATTAAAGTGTCCCCAACTAAGCCAAGGCCAGAGGAACCAAAACTCCATCAGTGACAGAATGGGAGAAAAACCCTTGGGAGAAACCAGGCTCAGTCGGGGGGGCCAGTTCTCCTCTGACCAGACGAAACCAGCAGTTCAATTCCAGGCTGCAGCAAAGTCAGATTGTGCAGAAGAATCATCTGTTTCCTGTGGTCTTGTCCCGGTGGTCGTCTGAGACAAGGTCTTTACAGGGGTTCTGTCTCTGGGGCTCTAGTCCTGGTCTCCGCTGTCTTTCAGGGCTGTAGAGGTTCTTTCTAGGTTGCTGATCCACCATCTGGGCTGGATACGTACTGGACCCGGTTTGACAGCAGTACTGACTTGGATACAGACTGGATCTGGCTACGGTGACCTCGGAATAAGAGAGAAACAGACTAATATTGAGCGTAGATGCCATTCTTCTAACGATGTAGCAAGTACATCGGGTGTTATGGGAAGTGTTCCCGGTTCCGGTTTACCTAATTAATGCAGCCTAAAAATCCTTTAACGGATTTGGATATTAGAAGCATATTAGTGTGTTATGTGTAAGCCAGGTTAAAGAGATGGGTCTTTAATCTAGATTTAAACTGCAAGAGTGTGTCTGATTCCCGAACAATGTTATGTAGGTTATTCCAGAGTTTGGGCGCTAAATAGGAGAAGGATCTGCCGCCCGCAGTTGACTTTGATATTCTAGGTATTATCAAATTGCCAGAGTTTTGAGAACGCAGTGGACGTGGAGGACTATAATGTAACAAGAGCTCGTTCAAATACTGATGTGCTAAACCATTCAGGGCTTTATAAGTAATAAGCAAGATTTTAAAATCTATACGATGTTTGATAGGGAGCCAGTGCAGTGTTGACAGGACCGGGCTAATATGATCATACTTCCTGGTTCTAGTAAGAACTCTGGTATTAACATAACTTACATTCACTAATGGGATCTTAATTTAAAGAGTTACCGTTTAAATGATGGGTTTCACACAGGAATGTCTCATTATGGAAGTAAAATGGGCTGTGAAACATTTCATGACTTTAAAAACACTCCTCTAAGAGCGGAGGCTGAACTTAATCACACTGAAGCCACAATAAATGAATACAGTACATTCAGTAACACACACACACACACACACACACACACACACACACACACACACACACACACACACACACACACACGTCTGAGTGCTTTCTGAGGCGTGTGTGGTCAGCCTCCTAAAATGGCTCATCCGGTTGATTCTCCAGGTTTCTCGCCCTCCTCCGTCTGTTGTGTGTGTTTCTCTTCTGCTGTGGATTCATCATCACAGAGATCTTCTAACTTTATCCACTTACACCGAGGTTTCCCTCGCATGGTGGGCAGCCCGTGGATCAGATCAGGGCCGAGAACCGGAAGCTTTCTAGTTTGAGTCTGCACATGAGCCATCATCACTGATCAAACCCTCAGGAGAACTGACCCTGGAACACGTGTGGGTCACTGCAACTCACTTACAGCTTCGACTAGACGAGGACTGGCCTCTTCACTTCACTTCACTTCACTGTATGTGTACTCGATGTTTAGAAGAGAAGAGAAGAGAAGAGAAGAGAAGAGAAGAGAAGAGAAGAGAAGAGAAGAGAAGAGAAGAGAAGAGAAGAGAAGAGAAGAGAAGAGAAGATTCCAGGAGTATTCAAGGTTATATAACACCTTTTTATATATAATAATCAGGGATTTCCTGAC
>NC_056590.1:5325786-5328286 GCF_018340385.1 Cyprinus carpio
GGAATCAAAACCAAAGCGTCCTTCAGGCAGAACTTCTGATCAACAGCTGAACTAATATCAACACATTCACAAAAACCAGAGCTGCTGCTGACCGAAGACTCGAGAACGAAAACCTGACAGATGCTTCATAGACATTACTGACAACTAGTGATTCATTTAGCTGATTAAACACAACTATTAACCTTAGTTTACATGACACCATTACATCTACTAATGGAAGGACGACACCAATCAGTCTGACTCACTGAATCATGCTCTCAGAGACATCTGTGTCCTCTTTATTGTGTAGAAACAACTGTCTCTCACACACCCCTCATCTGTGACTAGAAACATAACTCATCCTCTCACAGCCAGAGCTGGGCACTAACTGATTACATGCAATCTGGATAACGCAATCAGATTCCAGAAATCAAGCTCTCGTAATTAGATATTACATTTCAAAATGCTCATAATCAGATTACAGTTACTTTTTTATGGATTACATAATTAAGTGTTATTCACACGATGGCAGCAAATGATTCACAATTCATTGATTCTCCCTAATTCTTTTTTCTCCTCTCTAAAAATCCTACCGTTTAGCTTTAACTATATTCACAAGTGTCATGGACATAACTTTCAAGTTTTCAAAACTGTTTCAAAGCAGCTTTACAGAAAATCATGATGCTAATGTCTATAATATCTTAGGATCTTCATGATTTCTGCATTTAGAGTTGGGTGATAATACAGTTACATTATGCAGTGTTTTAAGGTTTTCGGTTAGCCAGGAGAGTTTTCTAGGAAAACAGAACATTCTTCATAGGTTTGCAGAATGTTTCCTTAACGTTCCCCTTTATTCTTATATACGTTACCCAGCTGTATGTCAAGAATTAATTAATAGCTCAATAATTAACAATTACCAAATTTTATTTTAAAGTGAACAATTATCCCTATGCTGCAGAGCTGAAGATGATTGATGTGCTCTAGAGAACATAACCGAGTGTAAATGGACGAGACGTGGTTCTCCCTCATTAACGACATCAGGATCATCGTTACAGTGACGATGTGGAATGTGTCACTGCAGTGCGAATGATCCTGACAGGTGTGTGTGTGTGTGTGTGTGAGTGTGTGTGTGTGTGTGTGTGTGTGTGTGTGTGTGTGTGTGTGTGTGTGTGTGTGTGTGTGTGTGTGATTAAACTGAGATGATCTTCTGTGTCTCTGATGAACACAATAGCTCTCGCCGTCTCTTGATCTCATCCCTTTATTTTGAAGTACATCAGAAACTCCCACATGTCATTAGCGATTAGCTGTTAGCGGGGGGAAATGGGGAATCATGGGATGGGTTTATGGGTTGATTGTATCAGACGGTGAATTAATCAGAACTCTTTCATGATGAGAATATGATGCGATATGACTCTGAGGATGATCGTCCAGCAGGAACCTCCACTGCAAACGGTCAGCTCTAGACCTGCATTATATTCACCCCTTCATCATCCTCATCATCCATCTCGTCTCCACATACAGGAAGCCCATGTTCCAGACTGTTTGAGTTTCCTAATCCTGGATGAGAAGAGCTGGAGCAAACTCACATTCAGGACTCAACGCTGCACACACTCACTCAGTCCCAGAGGAGTTTAGTTCTGAAATTTCATTTGTGCCAAAAAGGAGTCAGATGATTTCTACTATAAACGAGTCCAAGTCTAAAGCCAATGAGGACTTAAAGGGTTACTCCATCCCAAAATGAAAATGTTGTCATTAATCACTTATCCCCATGTCGTTCCAAACCCGTAAAAGCTCTGTTTGTCTTCGGAACACAATTTAAGATATTTTGGATAAAAACCGGGAGGCTTGTGACTGTCCCATAGACTGCCAAATAAATAACAGTGTCAAGGTCCAGGAAAGGTATGAAATTTGTGGTCAGAATACTCCATCTGCCATCAGACGTGCAATCTGTGTTATATGAAGCGACGGGAACACTTTTTGTAAGTGAAGAAAACAAAAATAACAACTTTATTCAATAATTTCTTTGTCAACGGTCTCCTCTGTGTTTCTCCATATCACCGTACACTCTTCTGTATCATCCGCACCACAAGGATGCACTGTTTCTACATGTATTTAGCTTTGATTTGAAAGAAAACAGCGCATCCTTGTGGCGCGGATGACACAGAAGAGCATACGGTCATGAGACACAGAGGAGACCGTTCACAAAGGAATTATTGAATAAAGGCGTTATTTTTGTTTTCTTCGCTTACAAAAAGTGTTCCCTTCGCTTCATATAACACAGATTGCACGTCTGATGGCAGATGGAGTATTCTGACGATGACTTTCATACCTTTCCTGGACCGTGACACTGTTATTTATTTGGCAGTCTATGGGACAGTCTCAAGCCTCCCGGTTTTTATCCAAAATATCTTAAATTGTGTTCCGAAGACGAACAAAGCTTTTACAGGTTTGGAACGACATGGGGTTAAGTGATTAATGACAAAATTTTCATTTTGGGATGGAGTATTATTTTTTGTTGTTT
>NC_056590.1:5333286-5348286 GCF_018340385.1 Cyprinus carpio
GGATTCAACTGAAGAAGAAAAAAAGCTGCGGTAATTGTAACTTTACCTCCCCATGTAGATATAAAGCCATGTGAACAGGGATTTTGTGAAAGACTCAGTAAATGATTGAGTTTCTTCTGCAGCGCTTCTGAAATGTCTATCATCATGTATTGAATGTAAGAGGCTGTTTATGTGTGAGTGTTTGATGAAAGCCTCACACACTGAACGCTGCTTGTGTTATCGACGACACACTGAGGATGAATACACACAGGAAATGAGCCCTTAAAAGAGCCAGACACACACAGCTCAATTCATGCACACAAGTGAACCAGCCAAACACACACACACAATCACAGAGAGAGACATAAACAGACAGACACATCAAAACAAAGCAGCAGACGAGGGAGAAATCCCATAATCCTCACTGGCTGTGTTGCCACAGAAACTTTCCAAACAGACCTGTTGAATAGTCATGTGGTGCAGTCAATCAAACCAGCAGAAGCTCAACAGTTTCCTCAGATCAGAACAGATGCGCTTGTCTTCTGGGTTACAAACTATACCAAAGTAAACTAAATTACACCTAAACTACAACAAACTGAACCATGCTAAACAAAATTATACCAAACTAAACCACAGTTATCTAGATTACACCAAACTAAACTATGCTAAACTTAACAAAATGACACCAAACTAAACCACAGTTATCTAAATTACACCAAACTATACTACTACAACAAAAAAAACCTAAACCACAGTAAAATTAATTAAACCAAATTAAACCAAACAAAATTACACCAAACTAAACTAAAACTATAACAAAAATTATAATATTATAGTAAAAATTATTTCATTCACTCTTTTGCATATTCCAGTTGGGTCAGATTAATTCACAAAAAGCTTCACAACAGATCAGATCATCCATATTTTTAATAATCACAATGTGAAGGATCAACATATGCAAATACTATTATCACTGGTTTGTGAACAGCAACCAAACGTAGCAAAAATCCTTAAAATGGTTCATTTACATGCTGGAACTATACTAACTATACTACTACAACAACAAAAAACTAAACCACAGTAAACTAAACTACATTAAAGCAAACAAAATTACACCAAACTAAACATAACGACACTAAACTAAACAATGCCAAACCAAACTGAACTAACTGAACTAAACGCTACCAACTAACTACACTAAAACTACAACAACAAAACTAAACCACAGTAAAACTAAACTAAACTAAACTAAACTAAAAAACTACAACAAAAATTGAACTTAACTACACTAAACTAAACAATTCCAAACCAAACTGAACTAAGTGAACTAAATTACACCAAACTAAGCTACACTAAACTTAAGTACACTACACTACAAAAAATTAACTACATTAAACTAAACTAAATTACTGCAAACTTAAGTACACTCAACTACAAAAAAATGTGCTAAACTAAACTAAACCACACTAAACTAAACTCCAAACTAAAACTGAACTAAACTAAATTACACCAAAACTAAGCTAAACACTTAACTTAAGTACACTACACTACAAAAAAATAAACTACACTAAACTAAATTACAGCTAAACTTAAAACACTCAAACAAAAATCTCAACTACAAAAAATAAACCGTGCTAAACTAAACCAAACCACACTAAACTAAACTAAACTAAACTACACTACACTACACTACACTAAACTAAACTAAACTAAACTAAACTAAACTAAACTACAACAAATTGAACTTAACTACACTAAACTAAACAATTCCAAACCAAACTGAACTAACTGAACTAAATTACACCGAACTAAGCTACACTTAATTTAAGTACACTACACTACAAAAAATAAACTACACTACACTAAACTAAATTACAGCAAACTTAAGTACACTCAACTACAAAAAATAAACCGTGCTAAACTAAACCAATTGAACTTAACTACACTAAACTAAACAATTCCAAACCAAACTGAACTAACTGAACTAAATTACACCAAACTAAGCTACACTTAACTTAAGTACACTACACTACAAAAAAATAAACTACATCTAAAACTAAACTAAATTACAGCAAAACTAAGTACACTCAACTCAACACAAAAAAAAACCGTGCTAAACTAAAACTAAACCAAACCACACTAAACTAAACTAAACTAAACTACACTACACTACACTACACTAAACTAAACTAAACTAAACTAAACTAAACTAAACTAAACTACAACAAATTGAACTTAACTACACTAAACTAAACAATTCCAAACCAAACTGAACTAACTGAACTAAATTACACCGAACTAAGCTACACTTAATTTAAGTACACTACACTACAAAAAATAAACTACACTACACTAAACTAAATTACTGCAAACTTAAGTACACTCAACTACAAAAAATAAAACCGTACAGCTAAATAAAACCAATTGAACTTAACTACACTAACTTAAACAATTCCAAACCAAACTGAACTAACTGAACTAAATTACACCAAACTAAGCTACACTTAACTTAAGTACACTACACTACAAAAAAATAAACTACACTAAACTAAATTACAGCAAACTTAAGTACACTCAACTACAAAAAATAAACCGTGCTAAACTAAACTAAACCACACTAAACTAAACTAAACTAAACTAAACCACACTAAACTAAACTACACTAAACTAAACTAAACTAAACTAAACTAAACTAAACTAAACTAAACTACACTAAACTAAACTAAACTACACTAAACTAAACTAAACTAAACTAAACTATACCACACTAAACTAAACTACACTAAACTAAACTAAACTAAACCACACTAAACTAAACCACACTAAACTAAACTAAACTAAACTAAACTAAACTAAACTAAACTAAACTGAACTTAACTACACTAAACTAAACATTTCCAAACTGAACTGAACTAAGTGAACTAAATTACACCAAACTAAGCTACACTAAACTTAAGTACACTACACTACAAAAAATTAACTACATTAATATATAATATATATTACTGAAATTTTGTGTACTCAACTACAAAAAAATGTGCTAAACTAAACTAAACCACACTAAACTAAACTAAACTAAACTAAACTAAACTAAATTACAGCAAACTTAAGTACACTCAACTACAAAAAAACATGATAAACTAAACTAAACCACACTAAACTTAACTACACTAAACTAAACTAAACTAAATTACAGCAAAATAAACAATACTAAAGTGAACTAAATCACAACTAAATCAAAATTTAAACTAAGCTACACTAAACTAAGCTAAACCACAACATAGTCGGTCTGTTTTTTTTTCCCTTCTGTCTTTGATTACATTGCAGCAGTTTCATATGCAGTGAGACACAAACAGTTCTTAATAAATACATATTTAAAGTCCAAACAGTGGCTGATAAAGGACATTTAACCAAGTCAATGGTATTTTTAGGATACGAGCGAGCCAGTCTAGATGGACGATACGTAACATAATGAAAGATCACAGAGTGCATATTAATGCCACAAACAAACGCTGAGAATAGAGCAGCGCTCATCAGAGCAGAAAAACACCAATAAAAAGCCAATCTAGCATCTGTCAGAGCCTCAAAACACGGCTAAAATAAGACTGACTAAATTACTGACCATCACAGCAGAAAGCTGTAAATATCATCTTAATTGAGGCAGACGAATAAAGCGCGAGACGGAGGGTGTTTTCAGTGTCAAATGAGCGTTCAGAAGCGAAGCCTCTCATAATTGATTCTTGCAGAGGCTCTGATCAATACACTATTTTGGTTTGATGAGTCAAATACAAGAATATAAAAACAACACAAGAAAATTGGCTGCAATTTGCAATTTCTGTGAAATCTATTTCACACTCCCCCATTACGCTGCGTGTGTTATTTATGCGCAAAAAGGGCTTGTTTTTTTTTATTTAAGGAATTTTTGGGTTTTTTTTAATAGGATTTGAGCTGGTGTTTCCTTTGGGAAAGTCATTCCTTGCTACCTACTTTTCCAGAGTTTACACCGATGTAGCTTTGCTACATATATTTGTTCTACTGATTCGATCTTGATCTGTTTCAGCAGATTTGACCTTTTAAAATGTTTTATTAAGACGTTTGTGTAGCTCAATCCTCCAACCAATCAGAAGACAGCTCACTGAGAGAAACATTCATATTCCATTCAGGGTTATTATAGGGTTAACTAAAACTAAAATAATAAAAAAAGCATTTTTGTTACTTGAAACAAAATAAATGATGAAATTCTATATTAAAAAACATATTTTATTCCTTTCAACTTGAAGTACTAAAATAACTAGAAATAAAATAAAACTAATAAATAAAAATGAACAAATTTATATTTAAAATAAACAGAAACTCAATGACAAAAATACTAACATTTTAACTAAAATCAAAGTGAAAAAAAAACATAAAAATAAAATCTAACAAAAAACAAAACTATAACAAAAATTATAATATTATAGTAAAAATTATTTCATTCACTCTTCTGCATATTCCAGTTGGGTCAGATTAAGCTTCACAACAGATCAGATCAACCATATTTTTAATAATCACAATGTGAAGGATCAACATATGCAAATACTATTATCACTGGTTCGTGAACAGCAACCAAACGTAGCAAAAATCCTTAAAATGGTTCATTTACATGCTGGAAGCAATTATGAATTAAATGGATGCATATGTATGCAAACGAGAGTCAAAGGTTCAGTGCAAAAAACAATTTTACAAATATCTAAACATTCTTCAGTCAAGCTGCAACATGTCAAAAGGAGTCTTGTTTTCTGAGAAATTGATCAAAACTTGCAACATAACTGCCAATGGGGTCAGAAAAATCAACTAATTAAAATGGAAAACAAGTGTGTTTTTCTGAGCCCCTTTGTAGATACTTGGTCTCGTTTTAAGCACAGACTTCTCAGAAAGCAAGACTTAATATCTTATATCATTGTGCATCTCAAGCTAATGCATCTTGGTTTAAGAATCTTCAGACATTTGCACTGGAAAACAAGGCCGAAAAACTGAGGAAGAACTACTTCATGCAGAGATTATCTTCATATCGACTTACGTTGTTTTCTGAATGAAACGGGTCAGTTCTATCTGAACTAATCTACAGTCCCATGAGGAACATCAGAGGTAATAAATAACATCTGACTCACAGATTGAGAATAAGACGTCCAGAGAAACCCCCTCGTGCCAGCAGATGGCTGAAGAAGAGGGTGGAGGTGGTTTCCATTAGCGTGTTTGAGATCTCAACGCTCAGTGTGTGAATGTCACATGACTCCTGTGCACATACATGACACATCCAGCATCGCACATGAAAAGGCCACGGGTGGCAGCGTGAAAGCACAACTTCATCACTGCGAACAATGAGCTGGAGTCGCTCACAAAGACCGACGGTGCATCACACATCTGCGGCCTTCACTCTGATACGACGCCTC
Organism: Cyprinus carpio; assembly: GCF_018340385.1. Taxonomy (NCBI): domain Eukaryota; kingdom Metazoa; phylum Chordata; class Actinopteri; order Cypriniformes; family Cyprinidae; genus Cyprinus; species Cyprinus carpio. Next base: position 5,338,698 of record NC_056590.1, read on the forward strand.
CGTCTGACATCTCACTGCATGAATGACAGATGTTTGAGAACCCACGCAACATCTGCACGCTTACCCACAATCCCCCACGACCTCTCAGAACGTCCCCTTTGATTATGATTCATCTTAATAAGTCAGTCAACACTAGTGGGTCAATGGTGCTATGGAGGTTGACTGACCATTTGTCATTTTTCCATTGCTTTTGGAGTGATCCTCAGTGATCCTCAGCTATTGTGTGTCGTTTGCTGTAAAATACTGTTCATTTTGATCATTGGTAATGCTTCTGGTCAAAGAACATAAAAAGTAGTCTTTTCACCAGATTTCTACTAGCTCTAGCTCTGTAACCAGTGGCATCTAAAACTCAATATTAGTAAAGCTCAGTGCTGCTATAGAGGACTTAAATCTGGGAGAATCTGCTCCTGCTCCAGAGATAATCAACCTCAAAGTCAAGGAAATGTTTTTAAAAATTGCACTCTCTCCCAATTTCTCGCCCCCATAAAAAAACAATGAAGATTAGTCTCACAGTTGAAATGTTCTGTTTGCGCTTTATACTTAACTACTGTAGGTACTCCCTAAAAAAGATTAAGGACTGAAACTTTAACCCTTCCCAATATGAACTGACCCTAAAAGTGGAACCTTTTGCTAATTACATTTGGACGTCAGATTTAAATCTAAGAGACAAGAATGTGCAAAATGTACAGTATGTAAAATACTGCAATACTAATACATACAGGCAAATAAATAAAAAGCAGATTTATAAATAAAATTAATTAATAAATAAAATAAGAAAAGCGTCCACATGAGTTAGGCAGGGTTCAAAGAACATTGGAGCCCACTGGCGTCCGTAACATGGACATTTCTCAAAACATCTTCTTTTGTATAAACTCATACAGGTTTGGAACAACATGAGGGTGAGTAAATAATGACAGAATGATGATTTCTGAGAAGTTTAATGGAAGTGCCATTATGAAACTCCTGTGGCAGTTTCTCCAAACCCTGGCTAGATGAGAGGATTGTGCTGGGCAAGAATGGGTCCAAAGCATCATTGAAATGAGCTGAAGTGTGTTTTAGCACCTTAAACAACAGCAGCATCGGCCGTGTGCGTCAGAGCTGGAGCGAGAGCTGGAGTGGATGTTCAGAGCTCCAGCAGATCAAAGCTGCTCCTCCACACACACACACACACACACACACACACACACACACACACACAAAGACAAAGACAATCAAACACTCTCATCAGATCAGATCAGGACAAACCTTCAGCTCACCGGCTGACAGACCTTACTTCAGGATAAAGCAGAAACATCACTGACTAATTCTGTCCGATTCTAGGTTATTACTGTTAAATACATTTTCAATTACAATTGTATATGCATAATCTATATTTAAATAACAGCTATGAAGATAAAAGAATTAACAGAAGAATAAAATATATTGCATACAGAAAAAGAATTCTATTTTTTATTCATGTTAATGTATTAACGTGCAAAATAATTCTTGTGACTAATGCATCAAAATGTTTTACTTCTTCTCAATGAAGATTCTCATTCCATTTTTTGAATGAAAATAAATCTGAAATACACAGTTTTTGTTGCATAACAGTAATACAGTGTTAGGGAAAGTTAATTGCGTAACTTAGTTACTTCTTATGGAAAGGAATGCATTTTTGTTGCATTACTTATTATCACCTGAGCTGAGCTGTGCTTGCTTATTTATTTTTAGTAACAAAAACCCAACAAGCTTTAATTTCTATACTCAAAACATAAAGTTTAAAGGAGTGAAATATGATCAGCATGTGTTTTTGACAGGATTCGTGAGTTGCACATACATGCACAAGATGCTTTCAGACTGCAAACATGATGTTCTTCCTCAGAATTTGTGTCTTGTTTTCCAGTTCAAATATCTAAACAATCTTAAATCAAGATGCACTTACTAGAAAAGCAAAATGATTTAAGATATTAAGTCTTGCTTTCTTAAAAATGGATCAAAATTAAGAGAGTTTTTGCTTAAAACAAGAGAAAATAACCACCAATGGGGTGAGTAAAACTTAATTCAAAGAGAAAACAAGATTATTCCAGGAAACAAGACTTATATCTTCAGTAATGTTTAGATATTAGTACTGGAAAACGACCATTGGTTGCAGTGCAAAGGCCTCTCTGTTCACAATTCCAGTGCATCAAGGGACAGAATCAATCAGTGAGGGTACGATCACATCTGCTGCGCTGAAGGCCACAGACATCTTCAGATCAAGGACAGTGAAGCACACGAGCAGCACAACAACCCTGATGAGCATGTTCATGCAGTGAATGACTCAAGTGATGATAACGTGCTGTCGTCATTACTGTACACACATGACACTGAGCACCCTGCAGTGAGTGACGTCTGCAGTCCAGTGTCCTCATGTGTGGAGGTGTCGCGTAACATACGTGTGTTCACCAACACGCACACCAGAATCAAAGATGCCTCATCGCACTACAACACATACAGTCGCTGCACTGGACTCACTGTACAGTACATCATGGAAACAAGTGCTTTCAAACATCATTAATGTTTTGAGCAGCCTGATGGTGTTGGCTTTTAACAGAGCCACAATTAATAAATCTAGACAAACCCAGAGCAAATGGAAAAATACCGCAGTGAAAAGACTCTTCAGTGCCACGTAAGTGTGTTATGCAAAAGACAGACTCATTAAACTCATCACATTAGTCGGGTTATTTATCTATTAAATGAGCTCTCTGCTGAATCCATCCAGTGGAAATAAAGCCAGAGTCTCCGAGATGAAGTTACAGCTTATGTTTTAAATGGGATATATGTTTTTTGTATGGTGTGGGAATAAAGAGTGAGTCTAATGGATGAAGTCTGTTCACAGCTAGTCTTGTCTGGTACCCAAAACTGTGTCACCGGTCTTCTATCAGCCAAGAAGTTGAGCAGAAGCAGGCGACGGATTAATGATGGTAAAAAGTAGCAGAGTTAATTGAATAGTCTTAGTTGTGTATGTTTCAATGCTCAAACAGTGTTACACCAAACTGCTCACAACAACATCAACATCCCATAAACCTTGAGTTTCCGTAAGCATTCCCTCTTATCTCTTACTCGTGAGGACAAATAGCCCTTGAACACACAGTCATCAGACTAAACAACAATGGAAAATTAATATCAAAACTAATAATATAAATGACTACCCTAGTAAAAAATCATATATTTTACATACATTTATTTTATACTAAGTAGAGTTCAAATTTATTAACATATGAAGTCAAGTCAAGTCAAGTTTGCTTTATTGTCAATTCTTCCACATGTACAGTACATACATACAGAGAATTGAAATTGCGCTACTCTCAGACCCTTGGTGCATACAGATAACACTAACAGTAGAACATTAAATACAGATGAAATATAAAATACCTCGCTCCTGTAGTTTGTCTCGTCTCTGTTGCTAATGAGACCCACCACAGTCGTGTCATCTGCAAACTTAATGAAGAGGTTGGAGTTGTGTGACGGTGTGCAGTCGTGGGTCAGCAGAGTGAAGAGGAGGGGGCTCAGCACACATCCTTGGGGGGCCCCAGTGTTCAGTGTGATGGTGCTGGATGTGTTGCTGCCGACACGTACTGCCTGAGGTCTTTCAGTCAAAAATTCCAACAGCCAGTTGCACAGCGAAGTGTTGAGCCCCAGCTCAATCAGTTTATTAATGAACTGTTAAGGGATGATTGTGTTGAATGCTGCACTGAAGTCTATGAACAGCATTCTGATGTATGAGTCTTTTGTCCAGGTGTGAGTGCTGAGTGTAGAGTAGTTGAGATGGTGTCATCGCTCGAGTGGTTGGACTGATATGCAAACTGGAAGGGGTCCGGGGGGGGGGGGGGACTTGATATGGTGCATGACTAGCCATGCAAAGCACTTCATGAGGATGGGAGTAAGTGCAACAGGACAGTAGTCGTTGAAGCAGGATGGAGATGGCTTCTTTGGGACTGGGATGATGGTGGTAGCTTTGAAGCATGTGGGAACAACAGCCTGACTAAGCGAGGTGTTGAAAATGTCTGTGAAGACATCAGTGACTTCCACTGCACAGTCTCTCAGTACACAACCAGGGATGTTGTCAGGACCCGGAGCTTTGCGTGCGTTTATCCTGCTGAAGGATCTCCTCACGCTGTCCGGGGTCAGCATCATCACCTGGTCACCGGGAGGAGGTGGAGTCTTCTGTGCAGTGGTGCTGTTTTGTGCCTCAAAGCGAGTGAAGAAGGCGTTCAGCTCGTTCAGCAGAGAGATGTTGCTGTCGCAGGACCGCTGTGGGGGCTTGTAGTTTGTTATGGTCTGTATCCCCTGCCACAGGTTCAGAGTGTCTCTGCTGTCGCTGAATCGATGGGGTATCCTCCTGGAGTACTGTCTCTTAGCCTCTCTGATGCCGTGGGATAGGCTGGCCCTAGCTGTCCTCAGGCCCCCCTTTTTACTGATTTACTGTACTCATTTACGGACAACACTGGAGACTTACTGATAGAAAAATTATAATTAAGCTTAATTTGGAGTACTGCTTGTGCACAATGCACATTTCTTAATATTCAGTTAAAATGTGTTTTAATGTCATTATTGATGAGGATTGTATGATCTTTGAATAATATCGGTCTTTAAATGCAAGATATTTAAAGTGTACCTGAAGTTTACTTGCAATAGTTCCACTTTAGCACAATCAAATACACTTCAGTATATCTTTAGTTTGACTTCAGCAATTAAAGTGCATTAAGTACAAAATTAGTTGTTCCAATTTAGCAGACTTTTAAGTATACCAATTTAGAAGTACAATTGCAGGGTATTTTTATTAAGTATATAAATATGTGGCCCAGGACCACAAAACCAGTCATATGGGTCAACCACCTGAAAGCTGAATAAATAATTTTTCCATTGATGTATGATGTAAGGAGGACAATATTTGTCTGAAATGCATCTATTTGAAAATCTGGAATCTGAGGGTGCAAAAAAATCTAAATATTGAGAAAATCATCTTTAAAGTTGTTCAAATGAGGTTCTTAGCAATGCATATTACTAATCAAAAATTAAGTTTTGATATATTTACAGTAGGAAATTTACAAAATATCTTCATGGAACATGATCTTTACTTAATATCCTAATGATTTTTGGCATAAAAGAAAAAGTATAATTTTGACCCATACAATGTGTTGTTGGCTACTGCTACAAAAATACCTGTGCTACTGATGACTGCTTTTGTGCTCCAGGGTCACATTTGTAATTTACTTAGCATGAAATAAATGGCCTTCTCTGCTGGCCCTACAAAAAATAAAACTGTGTGAAAAATATTATTATTATTATTTAGGCATAATTTTCATTTGTGTAATGCCCACAAAATGGCCTATGATTAGTTTCGTTGAGGAACTGGAATATCCTACATAAAAAAGTCTGTGGCCAGCACTACAGACAGTGCTTCCCTTTTGTTCAAAGACATCGCATCTGTTTTGTAACGAGCATTAGTGACAGAATCATCAGCAGATCAAATTTTGATGTTCCATGACCGCACGCCCTCTGGGTCTAGCGATGTGTCCAGTGCTACCCCCAGCCAGGGTTGCCAGGTTTTCTCGACGAAACCAGCCCAATCATGTTTTGAGGGGTCCCTGGTTAAAAATCGCATTCCTGGAGTAAAATACAGATTTTTGCATTTAAACCACCCTAATCTAGTCTACTGTTGAAATTGTTGATCAGCTGTCATTGTTGTTGAGAGCCTGTGTGCGGCATAATACGCTAATTATATGCATATGGCTGCGTTAGCTGTTACAGAGATGTGTAAGATAGATGTGTAAGGGTATGTAGTTTAAAGCTGCTTACTGAAGGCCCTGACTGACACCCCATGGTACGCTATTGCTAGAATCCAGCAGTATTGGCCAAATGATGGAACTAACTGGCCTGGAGTTTCCAGCACGTTTTGATTAAATCCACATGCGTTTATTCAAGAACTTCAGCAGATCCAAACACCACTGAATAATTCAGACTATAATAAATACTGACTAGAATCTGTGGTTAGGTGGGGCAAGTTGTCACATTTGTTTTACACACAATTCATGGAGGTTACAATTGTGACAACCTACCCCACACCTCCCGCCATTAATGCTGAAGTCCAATCAACTGATCCAATAATTAAATCTAGTCATCCACAGCCAGCCAGAAGGTACCAGTTTACATTGGTTCATTGGTTGTTGAAACAGTATTTATGAGTAAAATGTGGAAAACCGTGTGTGTGTGTTCTGGCAGACTGAGTAAGTGTGCCTTGTTGTTTCAGTAGCACAGACTTACAGTAGGAACTGACTTTTATTCATAAATCTGCGAGAGTCCCACGGCGTCGCCCACCGGAGGCCCTGAGCTACCGTCAGCACACGTGTGTGTCGTCACTGTGTGTGTGTGTGAATCACAGTGAGTTATTTACAGCTAATGTCTTCATTTAAACACAATAGCAGCATCATGACCAGCTGAAGCTGTGAAACACACTGTGAAAAAAAAAAAAAACACAAAAAAAAAAAAAAAAAAAAACACACACACACACACATACTTGCATTTGTGGTTTACGGGGACTCTCCAAAGGCCTAATGGTTTTTATTCTGTACAAACTGTATATTCTATCGCCCTACACCAACCCTAAACCTAACCCTACCCCTTACAGAAAACTTTCTGCATTTTTACAATCTCAAAAAACTCATTCTGTATGATTTATAAGCTTCTGTACCCATGGAGACCTCAATTTAGGACCCCAGAAGTCCCCATGAGTCTGTGTGTATTCAGGTTTAAGTCCCCACCAGTGCAGAAAAACCTGTACACACACACACACACACACACACACACACACACACACACACACACACACACACACACACACACACACACATTCTCCAAACTCTCACACAAAAATTCTACACACTGATTTTCATTCATCTTCATTAAGTCTTTGTTTTTCATATTATTTATCTCTATTAAGTCATATTTATACATTTTTCATTTTCATTTAGTATTTATGTTCATTCATATTTATCTTTATTAAGCCGGTGTTCGTCTGACCCGTTTCACACACATTTCTGCAATAATGAACTAACTTTAAATGGTACATATCAGTAGCTTGAAGCTACACATTACTTCTTTAAAGTAGACATTTCAGTAAAGTCCTGCAGAGAAAGTTTAGCACATTGTTTTCTGAGTGTGCAGGGTTAACCAGTTCAAGTGTGAGAAGCCCATTCACTTCATGCATTGACTGGGAATTGAACCCATGACTTTGGCGTTGCGAGCGCTGTGATCTACAGGAATTCATACACATTTCCGTTGTGTAACCTTCCTGTCTGTGATGTTCCAACCAGATCTATTCAAACACATGAGTGATATGAACTTGTGTGATCTGATCTTGGATATAAATATGTGACGGAACACGGAGCACATGAGTGTCCTGTTAATCAGGAGACGTCACTGATCCACACATGGCCATAATGTCCTCTGAGAACAGACTAAATATATGAGCAGAGACCCGAGGGATTCTAGGAATTATGTGTCACTGCAACGATCAGATGAGCTTTAAAGAGAACAAATTGTTCTTAAAGTAACGTTTATGGAACATTCTTAACTCTATGAATCGCTCTCATAACGATGAGTCAAAACATTCTGAGATGTTTGTACTTGATGAACGTTCTCTTAATGTCTCGTAAACATTCAAACAACATATTTTAAATATTTAAAATTGTTAAAACTTGCAGTTTAATTCTAGAGTGAGTGTATAGGCTACGTTGTTTAGCGTTTGACTTCTGACGATTTCATGTAGGCTTCAAAGGTGGTGTTCGTTTGTGAAGATCATCATGATGCACAAAACATGTAAGAATCATTATCTTTTGTTGGCCGCAGAGCTTATTTCCTGCAATAATCCAGAAGCCAATGGAAAAAACAAAGCTTTTGAGTGTTTATCGAGGGAATGAGGGTGATGGGAATGTCCAGATGACCAACAAGCGCTCGACAGACTGCAAAAAGATTCTTCTAGAAAATACATTTCAAATATATGCAGAATACATGCAGCTTCAGGAAATATATTTCTCTCCTTTCTCTGTAGGACAAATGGCTTGTGTTCCTCTCATTTGTATGTCACTTTAGATAAAAGCTTCTGCTAAATGAATAAATGTAATTGTGACACACACACACATACACACACACACACACTGTCTCTCTCTCTCGCTCGCTTTCATAAGTGCAGTAATTAGAGCTCTTCTCTAGGTGAAATCAGGCCAGTGAACCGCCTGACTGTGAGACACACACACACACACATAATCTCTCTCTCTCTCTCTCTCTCTCTCTCTCTCTCACACACACACACACACACTCACTCACTCACTCACTCTCTCTCTCTCACACACACGTTTGTTTTTGTGAATTGTTGGGACATCCCATAGGCGTAATGGTTTTTATACTGTACGAACTGTATATTCTATCACCCTACACCAACCCTACACCTAACACTACCCCTTACAGAAAACTTTGTGCATTTTTACTTTCTCAAAAAAACTCATTCTGTATGATTTATAAGTGTTTTGAAAAATGGGGACATGGGTTATGTCCTCATAAGTCACCCTCTCCTTGTAATACCTGTGACATACCCATGACATTATACAGAGTTGTGTCCTGATTTGTCACAAAAACGCACACACACACACACACACACACACACACTCACTCACTCACTCGCTCTCACTCTCTCACACACACACACACACACACACACTCTCTCTCTCTCAAACACACACACACACACACACACACACACACACACACACACACACACACACACACACACACACACACACTCTCTCTCTCTCTCTCTCAAACACACACACACACACACACACACACACACACACACACACACACACTCACTCTCTCTCTCTCTCAAACACACACACACACACACACTCTCTCTCTCTCTCACACACACACACACACACACTCTCTCTATCTCACACACACACACACACACACACACACACTCTCACACACACAACACACACACACACACACACACACACACACACACACACACACCACACACACACACACACACACACACACACACACACACACACACTCTCTCACACCCACACACACACACTCTCTCTCACTCTCTCTCTCACACACACACACACACACACACACACACACACACACACACACACACACACACACACACACACACACACACACACACACACACACACACACTGCCTCTCAGTCCTCACTTCTGTGTGTCTCTCTACTGTTTCATTTACATAAAGCCAAGAATTTGGCAAAGCTCTGCATTAATAATCATCCTAACGAAGGCCTGTTTAATTGCCGGGCGCAGTGTTTATGTTCATGTAGATGAGCTGTTGAATATTCATGAGTGTTGTCAGGGAAAGCCTGTGCGTCATGTTCAGATGTTCTGCAGGGTAAAGCGCTACGAACGCCCACCACGGTCACCTGACCCCTGGATCCACGTCACTGACACAAACAAACAGACAAACACAACGCCTGCAGCACACACACAAACTAAACAAAACACACCCACACACTGATGACTACTGCACGAGTGCGCTTCAGT
>NC_056590.1:5355786-5363286 GCF_018340385.1 Cyprinus carpio
GAGATGGAGCTGAACCCTGATGAACACAACCCTCAGCTGGAGCAGTCTGTCAGTCAGATCAGAAATAGACTCTCCCTACAAGAGGCAGAGCTGGTGGAGCTCCGGGAACTAACACTCTCCCATGCAGTATCCAGTGAACGCCTACAACACCTGGAAAATAAACTCAATCACCTCACACGAGACTTTGATAGTGTTGAGGAGCTCAAAAGAGAAGTATGCAAACTACAGCAAGACAGAAATGCCCTGAATAAAGAACTGGAAACAGTCAGGCAGGAGCTGCTGCTCAGAGAAGGAGAAATACAAAGCCTGAGAGAACAGACAGAGAGGCTCAGCCGTATCTGTAAGCAGCGGCCCAGCTCTCCCAGCACCCAGACAGCAGCAGCCCACACTCCAACACCGGAGTCCAGCACTCCAACAGCACCACAGGCAGAGGCCCCCGAGGGCCCCCAAGAGCAAGGAAGTCACCCACAGAAAGCAGAAGTCATCATCTTAATTGATTCAAATGGCAAATTCATCAATGAGAAACAGCTCTTTCCTGGCCACAAAACATTAAAACTCTGGTGCCCAAAAACAGATATTGCCCTACAACAACTGAACAAGGAGAACCTGGGTGAACCCAGCCACATCATCATCCATGTGGGCACGAATGACCTGCGGGCACAACAAGAGTGAGTGGCAGATTCAGTGACACGGGTGGCCATGAAAGCAACACAAACCTTCCCTACCTCAAGAGTAGTTATCTCCACCATCCTGCCCAGATCAGACTTCCATCCACGCACCATACAAAGAGTAAATGCAGACATCTCACGTAGATGTGCTGGAATGCCAAATGTTCACCTGGCACATCATCCTACACTGGACCTCGGCCACCTCTACGACCATGTCCACCTCCGTAAAGACAGTGTTTGTGTGTTTGCCAAAACTCTTAAAGACGCGGCCCTGGGCCGAACCCCTGGCAGCCCCCCAAAGAGTGCCAGACCAACCACTGCCCTTCAGCCAGTGAGACGCTTTCCCCCAGCAGCACCACAGAACATCATCTCTCCAGGCTCGGCTAAGCAGTACTGTACAAACCCTACCACTATGACCCCACCCCACCGCCCTGGACCTGTACCTCGTCCTCAGCCTCGTCCTGGACCTGGACCTCGTCCTCAGCCTCGTCCTGGACCTCAACCTTCACAACCTGCTCTCTACTACCATCAGCCTACACCACAGCAGCTGAGACCCCAACAGTACCTTGCACCACAGGGCCCTCTCTCCTGGGACCAACATCAACACAACCACAAAAGACCCAGAGCAGCTCCAGCGAGGAACGACATCATCTCAGCAGAGCAGCAGCCTGGTCCACACCCACACCCACACCCACACCGGCCCGAACAGCAGGAGCAGAGGAGCTATGCTGCAGCCCTAAAAGAGCCAAACCACACCAACCTGCTAGAGATTAAGGACCTGCTCAGACTTATATACACACGGCTGGAACAGTAGTAGTGAGTAACAGACATACGCAAAATATATGTACTGTAAAAAAAAAAAAAAAAAAAAAAAAAAAAAAAATCACATTCAATGTATACACATACTCTTTGATCCTTGATACTGTGTTGGACTTGGGTTTGTATCACTCTAGAGCAATATTAAGATTGTTGAATTGATTTTTTTTTTTACATTTGTTGACAAAATGAGATCATTAACTATTACAATGTGGAATATACAAGGCATTAATTTCATCCAGTTTTGGCTACAAAACTAAAACCTCAGATTTTAGAAAAAACATTTCAGACATGGACATAATAATATTACAGGAAACATGGCGCAAAACTGATGAAGTCACTCTTTGTCCTCCAGGATACTGTGAAATATTTTTATCCTCTATAAAACATGAAAAAATCACACGTGGAAGAGATTCAGGGGGCATCATAATCTGGCACAAACAAGAAATTGACAAATACATCCAAACAATTAAAAAAGAAGAATCACATATCTGGCTCAAAATCAACAAGCACCTTACCCAAACCACTAAAGATGTTTTCTTATGCGCTCTCTATATTCCTCCCTCTGAATCTCCATACTATAATGAGGACATCTTTGAATCTCTCCACAGTCAAATAAACCACTTCCAGGCCCAGGGAAGTGTGTTGATCTGTGGAGATCTAAATGCCAGGACAGGGTCTCTTCCTGACTACACCACAGAGAATGGGAATAACCATATTTTTGGACAGAGCTTCCCACAAAATATTGTAAACTTCCCAAGAAATAACACTGATGACCAAGTGAATAAAAACGGGAAGCTTCTGATGGAGCTCTGTCGAAGCCTCGGTCTGTACCTGGTCAATGGCAGGGTGAGAGGATACTCTCTTGGAAGGTACACCTACAGTTAATTTCATGGTTGCTCAACAGTAGATTAAATGATCACTGATTTAGATTCATTCTCTTTCGGAGCATTCACAGTCAAACCACTAACACCCCTATCAGACCACAGTCAAGTTACTGTTTACATAAAGAGGACAACAAATACGGACATACATTCACAACCCAGTAAGCTGTACAACATTAGAGAGAATTACAGATGGGAACAAAACAGCACAGAAAATATTTGACAGCAATTAGCCATCCAAAAGTGTGTCTACTTATAGACAATTTTCTAGGCAGAATTTATCCTCATAATCAAGATGGTGTCAATCTGGCTGTGGAGAACATAAATTATATATTTACATATTTGGCCAATTTATCTAACCTCACATTCTCTAAGAAAATCCATAAAACAACACAAGAAAATGAAAAATGGTTTGATTTAGGCTGTAAAACCATGAGGAAAAAATTAAGACAATTGTCAAATCAAAAACATCGACATCCAAACAATGAAGATTTACGCAATCAATATTGTGAAGAACTCAAACAATATAAAAGTACACTCAGAAAAAAGAGAGAACAGTACATCCAAAATCAACTCAAAACTATTGAGGAATCCGTAAATTCTAACAATTTCTGGGACAACTGGAATCACTTGCATAAAAAACATCATGAACAAGCAGCCATACAAAATGGAGACACCTGGAAAAATCACTTTGAACAACTTTATAGTGAAATTACAATGAACCCAGAACAAACCCAAAAATATGAAAAAATGATTCATATGGAACATACAATAGGTAAATATCAAAACCCATGAGACTACCCCATTACAGAAAACGAACTGATTGATAAAATCCAGGCCCTAAAAAACATAAAAAGCAAGTGGATCAGATGGCATCCTCAATGAAATGCTCAAGAACACAGAGCACAAATTAAGATCGGCTCTACTACTAAAACTGTTCAACTTGGTTCTGAGTGTTGGTCATTTCCCTGAAGCCTGGAATCAAGGACTCATAACGCCCATATTCAAGAGTGGAGACAAATCAGACCCAAACAACTACAGAGGCATCTGTGTGAGCAGTAATCTGGGGAAGCTGTTCTGTAATATCATCAACACAAGACTCGTACACTTCCTCACCGAGCACAATGTCCTCAGCAAAAGTCAGATTGGATTCTTACCAAATTATAGAACATCTGACCACATCTTCACCCTACACACCCTGATCGACAAATACATCAACCAAAACAAATCCAAAATATTTGCTTGCTTTGTAGATTTCCAGAAGGCCTTTGATTCAATTTGGCATGAAGGTCTGCTGTCAAAACTTCTAGAATCAGGTATTGGGGGTAAAACATACAATATTATAAAAACAATGTATTCAAAGAATCAATGCGCAATTAAAATTGGAAATAAATGAACAGAATTCTTCAGTCAAGGGCGGGGTGTATGTCAGGGCTGTCCACTATCACTGACCCTCTTCAATACCTACATTAATGAATTAGCGACAGTCCTAGAACAATCAGCAGCACCTGGCCTCACACTACATGACTCCAACATAAAGCTCTTGCTGTTTGCAGATGATCTGGTTCTGCTGTCTCCAACAGAAGAGGGTCTACAGCAGAACCTACACATCCTGCACAAGTTCTGTCAGACCTGGGCCCTGACCATTAATCCCAACAAAACTAAAGTACTAACATTCCAGAAGAGACCCAGAGTTCAGGGAAAGAGACACAACTTCACTCTTGGTATCACCAAAATAGAACATGCCACAAACTACACATACCTCGGGCTGAAGATGAGTGCAACTGGTAAACTAAATTTGGCTGTGAATGAACTGAAAGAGAAAGCGAGAAGGGCCTTTTATGCCATCAAAAAAATCTATCCAAATTGAAATACCAATTCGAATCTGGCTCAAAATATTCCAATCAGTCATTGAACCTATTGCATTATATGGCAGTGAAGTGTGGGGTCCTCTCCTGAATCACGAATTTGAAAAATGGGACAAAAATCCGATTGAAGCCCTGCATGCTGAGTTCTGTAAGAGTATCCTCGGAGTCCAGAGGAACACTACGAACAACGCATTCAGGGCAGAATTAGGCCAATACCCTCTACTAATGCACATTGAAAAACGAGCCATCAAATTTTGGAAACACCTAAAAATGAGCGACCCCAACTCTTACCATTTTAAAGCCCTTAAAAACCATGAAGTGAACCCTGAAAAAAGTCCCCTGATTCAGATGATCCTGAAGCTGCAGAAGCAAACTAACACGACTAACAACAGCCAGCATCAGGACTCTGGAATATCCATCCACACAATTTGGCCCAACAAAATAATAAAAGCACAAAAAGAAAATTATCTAACTTATTGGACTGAAACAACAGAAAAACAAAGTAAACTTGAATGTTATTTGGCCCTAAATAGAGATTACACAACTGCAGAATATCTGAGTACAGTTAAAGACTGTAAATTAAGAAGACAGATGACGAGGTACAGACTGAGCAGTCATACTCTGACTATAGAGACGGGCAGATATCGACAACACTGGCTGCCCAGAGAGAGCCGTATCTGCCCTTACTGTAATCATGGGGAAGTTGGAGACAGAGCAACACTTCCTCACCAGCTGCTCTAACTATGAAGAAATTAGAAATAAATTTTATCCCAAATTTGAAATACTTTACCCTGACTTCAAAATGTTGAACAAGAAAAACACAACTTCAGTATTTATTAGGTGAAAAACAAGACTGTATCTTACTAGCAGCAAGATACATTGATGCCTGTCACAAAAAGAGGGAGGAGTCAACAAATCAGTGATGCGCCTACATACACACAATAATATAATAAATGTATTATAAGAATGATATTGTGCACAAGTTTTGGTAGCTTTGTTTTGTAAATTGTTTGAAGAATTTTAAAATGTTATTTGTTCTATTTTTTTAAATGTATATACATGCATGTATATAGATTCAATGTAAACACTATGCTTTGGCAATACATTGTAACAATTGTCATGCCAATAAAGCACATATTGAATTGAATTGAATTGACAGAGACAGACAGACAGACAGACAGACAGACAGACACAGACAGGAAGACAGACAGACAGACAGACAGACAGACAGACAGACAGACAGACAGGAAGACAGAGACAGACAGACAGACAGACACAGACAGGAAGACAGACAGACAGGCAGACAGACAGAAGGAAGGTTATGACAGACAGACAGACAGAGAGAGAAAGACAGACAGACAGACAGACAGACAGACAGACAGACAGACAGACAGACAGGAAGAGAGACAGACAAAGACAGACAGACAGACAGACAGATAGACAGGAAGACAGAGACAGACAGAGAGACAGACAGACAGACAGACACAGACAGGAAGACAGACAGACAGACAGACAGACAGACAGACAGACACACACACACACACACAGGAAGACAGACAGACAGACAGACAGACAGACAGACAGACACACAGGAAGACAGACACACAGGAAGACAGACAGAGAGACAGACAGACAGACAGACAGATACAGACAGACAGACAGACAGAGAGACAGACTAAAATAAAATATGGCCGTGACTCAGGTGGAATACTTATTTGGCAGAAAGACAATTTGAAACACTTGATAAAAATAGTTAAAATTGAAAATTAATCTATTTGGCTTGAAGTGAAATCAGTGTTATCACAGCATAATCTTTACCTCTGTGCACTCTATATTCCACCTCATGACTCTCCCTATAACAAAGAGCATAGCTTTCTGAACTTACAGACTGACATCCTGCACTTTCAGTTAAGAGGACATATTTGCATATGTGGAGACTTAAATGCCAGGACCGGAAGAGAAACTGATTATGTAAATATTGTAGATAATAATCACATATCCAACAACACCACGTTTCATTCTTCATTATCACACCGAGAAACAGCTATGATAGTTTACTCAACACCAATGGAAAACAAGTGTTCAAACTTTGTAAAGGTTTAGGGCTATACATCAAAGGCAGAACCAGAGGAGATAGTTTAGGTAGATTCACATATTGCTCCAGATTAGGAGCCAGTGTAGTCGATTACTCAATTACAGACATTTACACAAACTTTATTAATGCCTTTACAGTTTGACCTCAACTTCCCATTTCTGACCACTGCCAAACAGTCCTTTACCTGAAACAGTCCTGTGACAGGGTCAGAACCTCTCCCCTCAAACATGAAAAACTGTTCCCCTTAAATCCAAAACTCAGCTGGAACCAATCTAAAGCTGAACAATTCAAAGAAAACATGAGCAGCTCTGCAATACTAAAAATGCTGGACGACTTTATGTCCAAAAATTATAAAAAGCTCATTTGCAACAAAAGAGATCCATATTATGAAGCTAAAATTTATGAAATCGATGAATCAATAGACTAAAACAATTTCTGGAATCTCTTTAAAAAATTTGAAGGCCCCAAATCAGACACATTCCTCCAGAGCGGCACAGTCTGGAGCTCTTACTTTATAACTCTTTACCAAACACTAGAACCAGACCTCAACCAGCCCCAAACTAAAACACAGAGAAAACTAGAAGATTTGAAGAAAACTATCAAAAATGACCAAAACCCACTGGACATGATTATAACATCAGAAATATCAGAGCACATTAAAAACCTCAAATTAAAGAAGGCGTGTGGACAAGACAACATCAGTAATGAGATGCTCAAACTCAGCAGCCCTTCCATAACTCAAGCTCTGGTCAAATTATTCAGTCTGATCTTATGGTCTGGTGACTTCCCTGAGGCCTGGTCTGAAGGACTGATCACACCTATATATAAAAAAGGAGATAAATCGGATCCCAGTAATTACTGTGGCATCCGTGTGGGCAGTAATCTAGCAAAGCTTTTCTGCAATATAATAAACAGCCACATAGTGACATTCCTCACAAGACACAACATCCTAAATAAATCACAAATTGGCTTTTTACCAAAACAATGTACATCTGACCACATCTATTCTCTCCACACTCTAATTAACAAAAATCTAAAGGACAAACAAAGAAAAATATTTACATGTTTTGTTGATTTTAAAAAAGCTTGCGACTCTATTTGGCATAAAGGTTTTCTATAAAAAATTATTACAAATTGGCATTGGTGGAAAATATCTGATGTTATACAAT
>NC_056590.1:5368286-5405786 GCF_018340385.1 Cyprinus carpio
AACTACTTTGTTTGTTCTTCCAAAAGAGGACACAACTAGAAATCAGTGGTTAAGTTGTATTTACAGAACAGTTCAACCCAAATATTCAGATGTGTGCAGCACATTTTATAGAGGACGAGGACTGTTTCCTGATCCTGGGAGAGAAGACTACATTGCCGGCTGTTCTGACTCACAGTCTGTAAGTACGTTTTCATATTTAAAGGATTTGCCACTGATGATTCAAACACAAATTCAAGGTACTGATGCTTGCCTACAAAACGACCACTGGCACGGCGCCAACTTACCTAAGCTCACTAGTTCAATCTTATGCGGCCTTAGTAAGTTTGCGCTCTCCAAGTGAACGACGCCTTGTGGTGCCATCCCAAAGAGGTTCAAAATCACTCTCACGGACTTTTTCCTGGACTGCTCCCAGCTGGTGGAATGACCTCCTGATCTCAATTCAAACAGCTGAGTCTTTACTCATTTTCAAAAAACATCTAAAGACTCATCTTTTTCGCCTGCACTTAACCAACTAATACTAGTACTTACCTTGATCTGATTGTTTCTACTGTTCTCATTTGTAAGTCGCTTTGGATAAAAGCGTCTGCTAAATGATTAAATGTAAATGTAAATGTAAGTTCTGAGCAGTGTAAAGTAGCACTTGTTGCTTGTTGTTTCTCCGATCACAAATGCAGACATGGTTTTATGTTTACGCGGCGTGATACAACGCAATGCGTAAAAAGACAGTATAATATATCATTATAATCCGTAATTATGTCCCCACTGGATGCAACAAATGCCTTGTTTGTAATGGGTTTGTAAAAATACACCCGCCAGCCCAAAAAGTGGAATCCAGGAGCCTGGTCGAAGGTTTAATTAAAAACTAATCACAAATATCGATTGTTTATTTATTTAGATATTTGAGTATTCTGGAAATGCCATACTTTGAATTATTCATTCATTAAGGACCTAACATCGCTCAGAAATTCACTGGCCAACTGTGAACTCACGGACACAAACTCGCCAGTCCTGTAACTTACTCAGAGGATACAGGGTGATTATAATACCTTTAAGTGCCGCACCCTGCTAGCAAATAACAAAAAGTGTATTTTTTCTACAATCCCGAAAACTGTAACTTGTTAAGCCAGTGTGACAGACAGAACTCAGAAGATCCCTAATGGAGAGCCCCCTGCCCCCTCATTGGTACTTAATTATGATCTGCCCTGGATGCAGATTTGCGGAAATGTTAGACTACACAATAATCTACTTAACAATGATTTCAGAAGAGATCAGAATAAATCAAATATAACAATTTATTATTAGTCAGGTAAAATGTACCATGCCAATTACATAATGAAACTATTAGAAGCCAATTTTAGAAAGAATAATGCAATTGTGAATCACATTGTTATTCTACGCTTCTGTACATGGTTCACTGTAGCTATATGGAAAATAGCCAAGATCACAATTCTACAAAAGTTTTCAATATTTCTCACAAAAGTGACTACTGTGAAATTGAGACCATTTAACCAATCACACAGAGACCTTTAAAATGATACCAAACATGAAGTGGAAAAAACAACATATTCACAAGATATAACATGGCATATGGATATTCTTGTTTTCAGGGGAGAAGAGTGAGAGTCAGAGGCAGGACGGGAGAGGAGAGGGAGGAACAGGTCGTACATGATCAAGGAGATAGGTCTGATCTCTTCTCCAGATCAGTTTGATTGTTTTATGGTTTTAGGCCTGGCTTCTGTTTTGTGTGACTTTCTGAGTTTATTGGCTTTACAAGGAATTCATTTCATAAGGAAATAATTTCACTCCTTTCAGGTTTTATTTTTTTTGTAGCGCCGGTGTTCTGACCGGGACATGCATCACAGTATGGTGAGGTAACACAGTAACATTTCAGTCACACGCTTGAGGTATTCAGCCAATCACAACGCACTGGATATCTGGCCAATAAGAGCATACCTCGCTTTTCAGAATGATGAGCTTTGTAAAAATCGATGCGTTTCAGAAGGCGGGGCATAGAGGAGAAACAATAATGTACAGTATGTGGAAAATAATGTGTTTTTTTTTAACCTTAAACCACAAACACATTTCATTACACCAAATACACAAAATAATGTTCTTTTTAACAACATCATATGACCCCTTTAATATTTTACAGCTACTTATTTGTCATTCTTGTTCTGCTCTGAATACCGTTTCGTTTAAAGGATTTGCTGTACAGTGAAAGGAACTAAATAGTGTTTTCTATGTTTGTAAATGTTTCGTCATATTTACGGGGATTTAACATACATATGAAGTAATGTAATTGTCTGCAATTACGATCAACTAACGCCATTATGTTGTTCATTTAGACTGATTCGCGAACGCGGAACGAGCATGAACACAAGAGGTGGGATTAATCACGTGAACCAATCACAGCTGAGCATAACCAGTAATATCCAATCATATCGTGATGAAGGCCATGTGACTTTCCGCCATTCATTCTCAATTACCCCCCACTAAACCCACGGCACACTGTGGGGTCTCTGTTAATAGTAAATGGGCTCAGGGGAGGCATATATACTGAGAGTTTAGTGTGTTGCTATGTGGTTGCTAGGGTGTTCCTTCCTGTCTGACAGCACAACTCACCTCATCAGCACCTCTGAGCATTAACGGCAGTGATGCAGCACTGAGGGTCGGAGGTCAGAGGTCAGCTGTGCTCATCTTCTTTGACTCTCTGTGTGTGTCTGCGCTCACTGAATTCTAAAGAGCTCATTACACACACAGCCATCCGGAAACACACCGTCCTCCGGCGTGACCCGCAGTGACCCTGCATTCATGAGACGACAGTGAACACACGTCCTGCTGACCGGAGACTGAATTACACAATGACCCGTGGATTTATCATTCATTATATGAAGCAGCAGAGACACGGAGAGACAGACTCAGCCATCAGTCACTGTATTACTGCACACCAGCAGCTCCTGTTTTAAAGAAATACGCCACAAGCTCACCGTTCAGTTAACATTTCACAACATCAAAATATGAAACAAAAAATTTGGGGTCAGTACGATTTCTTAAAGCGTTTGAAGGAAGTCTGCTCACCAAGACTGCATTTAATAGATTAAAAATTCTTAAATAATATTACAGTTTAAAACAGCTGTTTTCTGTGTGAATATCTGATAAACTGTAATTTATTTCTGTGATGTGCAGCTGTATTTTCAGCATCATTACTCCAGTCTTCAGTGTCACATGATCTTCAGAAATCATTCTAATATACTGATTTGCTGCTCAAGAAACATTTCTGATTATTGAAAACAATATTTTTGTGTAAACTGTAATACATTTTATTTTTCAGGATTCACAGATTAATAGAAAGTTCAAAAGAACAGCATTTATTAGAAATAGAAATCTTGTGTAACGTTATAAATGTCTTTACTGTCCTTTTTTATCAACTGAATGCGGCTTTGGGGAATAAAAGTATTGATTTCTTCAAACAAAAATCGAATTGTCTTGAAAACTGTAGTGTCCACTTTTCAAAACGAACCACTTTCTGATTGTCAAATCTTAGTGAATCATATTGATAGTTCTTAATGACATTTATAAGCTTGAGTGAAGTCAGAAGTGTCCACTGTACAGTAGGTCAGATTGATTTAAACATGACGTTAATAACATCATTAAATCCAGAGCTCAAGTGGAACTCAGGCTGTCTAATAAGACCTTGATGAATTCACTGACCTTCATACATTCAGACAGAGATATTCTAATCTGACTCATGATGAGCGACATCACTTCCTGTTGAAACAAACAGGAAACAAAACACCAACAGAGAGGAAGACAGAAAGAGAAAATGGCTGGATGCGGATTTCCAATTATGACAATTACTGACCCACAAGTGCAAAAGCGGCAGATAATCACACGAACCACAAAAGACTTGAGACACAAACACACAAATCTCACAGCAGCACCAGATGAATCACTTTCTCTCACAGCAGGAATATATCTCACATCAGAGGGTTTTCTGCTAGAAAAGGAAAAACATTGAAGAAATACTTCAGTGCAAACGAAAGCTGCGTCACCGCACTGGACTATTTCTGTTTATTTGGATCTATATGGACTCAAATCAGATCAGATCAGTGTGAAAACAGATTCAGACACATTACTTAAAATAAGAGAGAAAAAAAATACATTTTCTTTATTTCAGCTGGTTGCCAAAGCTACAGTTTTAGTTTTAGTTCTAAAATAACTTAAATAAGAGCTGGAATAAAATAATAAAAACTACACATACAACAAATATAAACATACAATAAACAAAATAATTTAAAAAAAATAATAAAAATGACAAAAACACAACAAAATTAAAATGAAGACAGAAAATATATAAATAAAATTAATACAAACCAAAATAATAAAATATTAACAAAAACTCCATGATACTAAAATGACCCGCCACACTTCAGAGTCACCCTCAGATTTAACTGCAACAATGTTACACTTCGACACAAATGAATCTGTTACATTGCGATTATAGGATTTTATTTAAATAAGAGCTTTATTTAAATACATTTTAATGAAACAACTTAAATAGTTTATAGAATTAAAAATTATTAAATTGTTTTAATATATTTTAATCTAAATTGTTAAATATTTTTATATTTTAGGTGGTGTCTCCCACCTTCATTCTCTCTTTTAATGTTCAGATTTTATACCAAATTTCGGAATATTTCACGTGTCTCACTTTATTAAATTCTGTGGTGTTATGCTGATAATTTTCAGATTTTATGCATTTTAGTCAATTTTTTTTATCAGATGAGTGTATGTAAATTTAGCCTCTCATGATGGCAGCCTCTACGTTAGAAAATTCTGGATGTGTTTTCATTTTCAATATTTCATAAGTTTCCATTTGGCTTCTTTTAGGAATACAACTTGTTTTTATTTTTGTTTGCCACTCTAATTGAAAAATGACTAAGCGCTGCTCTGAGAATAATTTTCTATGAAAATATTCCAGCAATGATGTTGTGTGTGTTTTCCATCAGCTGTTTGGAATCAGAACCAGCGATGCCAGACCTGCCAAAGATCGACCATTGATCTGATCGAGTTTCCAAAAGGTTCTGAAACGATTCACGATTGAGTATGATTCATTCAGACAGCTGACTCACTCTGAATCGTTCGCACCGATTTCTCATTGGATACCTCATAAAAACAAAAAGAGCACTACATGAAGTGATATTTCCCTGCAAAGCATTTAGAAAACTAAACTGTCAGCGCGTGAGGAGAAACTCAAATGATGGTCACATGCGATGTTATGAAGGTGAGCTGGTGACTCACATCAGCTATAAATGAGACTCGCGTCAGCTGAGATTCCTGAGGAAACGTCTGACACCATCTGTGAGTCAGGACACAGGAACGCTGGACTCATCCTCATTAACGCCGCCACACGCCAGGTGTGTGTGTGTGTGTGTGTCACACGGACATAAAAATGACACGAGAATCACAGATGCCACATTCACAACAATCCCACTGTTGACAATCACTATCTCAACGCATGATGATGAACAGCAGCTCTAAACTCAGATGAGTCCTGAAGGAATCGTTCACTCAAAACTGATTGTTCTGTCATCATCCACTTGGCTTCGTGATGACTCTCTTTCTTCAGCGGAAAACTGAAGCAGATGTTCTGAAGACTGCTGGGAACCAAACAACACTGAAGCTTCAAAAAAACCTGAGACATTTATCAATATATCTTCATAAAGGTCTGAATGACATGAGGGAGTAAATGATGACGGATGTGTGTGTTCGTTCATCCGCAGGATCAGATTCAATCTGCTCAAGCGACTCTGAGTCACATGATGCTTTCAAGAGTTTACGCTTATTTAGACAATCTGCTTCCACATGAATTAAACTGTAGGCATGAATGAACACATGAAAGAACGAACAAACAAATGAACGAACTAATGAACAAATAAGTGAACAAACAAAAGAATAATGAATGAAGGAATGACTTAACTAATTAAAAACAAAAACAAACAAATGAATGAATGAATAAATAAATACACAAATGACTAAATCAGTAAAACCCACAAATGAATGAACGATTGTTTAAAACATGCTAGAAACTGCACAGCAACACATTAACCACCCAAAACACCCTAGTGACAGCATAGCAACATACTACGACCTGAAAACGCCCTAGTAACACACACTGCTGAAGGAGAAGTGACTCAAGCGCTGAGGAGGAAGGGTTCAGGACCGAATCTTCACATTTCCCATGAATCCCTGCATGCTCATAGATATATGGTCTGCATCGAGTCATCTTGGTATTTAAATGAGTTGTAGAGTGAGGCGTTACGTCCAACAGACTCTTGTATATGTATCATATCATTTAGTTACATTATAATGTCAACAAGAGACTATAAATACACATATATGAATGCAGAAGAGCCCAGAGAGTTATCTGTCATCTCTGATACCTGTGAAGATACAGCTTCTCATTCACATCTCTTAATGTGTGTCAGATTCTTACGTTACTGCAGACTCACGCTGTCATGCTGAACAGAGCACCGGTTTATCCCAGGGGGCGTGTCCTCGTGAATATTCATCCTCCTCCTCTCGCTGTGATTGGCAGATGACAGTGATGCTGTGAAATGTCAGTGAGTCAGTTTGACGGGCGTTTAGCGCTTCATTGTGTTCGTCTGCCAGATTTAGACATGAGACCTTTCCTTTCCAGCCGCATGAGGTGAGATTCAGACTGAATGAATAAATTAACAATTAAATGAGTAAAAATAAATATCAAATGACTAAGTTAATGAATTAATGAATAACCAAGTAAATAAATAAATGAACTAAATAAATCTACAAATGAATTAACGAATAAATTAGTAAATAAATGAATAAACAGTCAGACAACTAAATAAATGAACAAATGAATGAATGAATGAATAAGCAAGTATAAAACGTCTAAATGAATGAATAAATGAATAAAATAACTGTTCAAATGACTAAATGAACGGATGAATGGGTAAAATATAAATATACAAACAATTGAATGAATGACTGAATGACTGAATGAATGAATGAATGGGTAAAAAAGTACATGAGCAAATTTAAAAAAATAATGAATAAGTAAATAAGTAATCTAATGACTAAATTAACATGAATTAATAAATTAATAAATATGTCAATAAATAAATACAAATAAATGAACAAATGACTAACGGAATGAACAAAGGAATGAATGAATCAGCAAATAAATATGTAAATGAATGAACAAATGAGTGAAAAAAGTAATAAATGAAAAACAAATGACTAATGAACAAATGAATGAATCAATGAATTAATAAATAGATAAAAATAACTAAATGAAGAAACAAAGGACTAAATGAATGAATGAATGAATGAATAAGTAAACAACAAATACATTAAACAAACAACTAAATAAAAGAACAAGGGAATGAATGAATGAATAAATAAGTGATCAAAACATGAATAAAATGAATGAATACCTAAACAAATAAACAAACAAATTACTAAATGAACGAATGACTGAATGAATAATAAACAATACATTCAATAAATGACTAAATAAACGAACAAATGAATGAATTTTTAATAAGTAAATAAATAAAGGAACAAAACATGACTAAATGAATGACTTGGTAAATAAATGAACAAACAAATTACTATATTAACAAAAGAATGAATGAATGAATGATTGAATGAAATAGTTAAAAATATATTAAACAAATGACTAAATAAATGAACAAATGAATGAATGAATAAATAAAGGAACAAAACATGACTTAATGAATGAAAAAGTAAATAAATGAACATGCAATTGACTAAATGAATGAATGAATAAGTAAAAAATACATTAAACAAAGGACTAAATAAATGAACAAATTAATGAATTAAGTAAATAAATGAACAAACAAACTGACTAAACAAATGAAGGAATAAGTAAACAATACTTTAAATAAACGACTAAATAAATGAATAAATGAATACATTTATGGATAAGTAAATAAATAAAGGAACAAAACATGACTAAATGAATGAATAAGTAAATAAATGAACAAACAATTGACTAAATGAATGAATGAATGAATGAATGAATGACTGAACGTGAGGATGGTGAAGGGTTTGAAAACACGGGCATGTTTGAATCTCAAAGGAGCTCAAGGCCTGCAGCGGAGAGAATAAACACGCGACGTGTGTTATAGCGAGCCGCTTCATATGCATCCATACGTGAGTGTGTGGGAAGCGCTCTGAACGTCACTCTTCTTCCACAGTTATTCAGAAGAAAACTGACTCACCTAAACACAGGATCCGTTTCTGTGTTTATAGCTGTGATTAAACGCTATACAGATCAGCATCATGAACTCTAGAAATGAACTTTGGCTCAGATGCACGTCTAAATAAAGGCATCAGATGCGTCTCTATGTTGGCCGACATCACTGTAATGAGTGGGTTTAATTCTGGCCATTCTTTCATTCTCCATTATAGCATCAGTTCCTCCTTTGCCAAGATGCACCCACTGGAAGTCGAGCTGTCTGCACTATTCACGGCTCATGGGATGGGCGCTGCTTAAAATACTCACAGAAGTCTTGGTTGCATTATATATCACTGGTGACTTACACTTACTTCTGGCACTCAGACAGGTTTGTTCTATGCAATTCTTTTGATAGAGAGAAATGAGATACATTTGTAGTTTCAACATCATTTGCTCTTCAGACATTTCTCTTTAAATACAAAGTATCATCTGTATGCAATGTGACCCTCATTTGGTTTTTAACCATTGAAAACAGGTAATATTAAACTATTTAAATCCCAATGTCTCTGGAGCTGAACCACACAGGGCCTTACAAATACAGATAACAAAAGAAAAGTTTGTTAAGAACCAACATCTAAAAGAATATTAGGATAACTAAGTTACAGGCATGCAAACTTTGGAAAAAGGATTATTTTTCTCACTCAGACTGGTGTGTTCAATACAATCATTTTGATGGAGGGGAAACGAGATGCATTTCTAGTTTCAACATGATTTGTTCTTCAGACATTTCTCTATAATTAGAGTAAATATCAGTTGAATGCAAAGTGCCCCATATTAGTTTTTTGACTGTTGAATGTGTGCAATTGAAAATTTTACTCATGGAGCCACATTGAGATCCCAGTCTCTCTGTTACTGAACCACATAGGACCTTAGAAATGAAGGTACCAAAAGAAAAGTTTATTAATAATTAGAATCTAAAAGGACATTAATATATACTTTATACTTCTTGAGTGCAGGCATGCAAACTTTGGGAAAAAACTTCAAAAAGAGCTTTTTTTTTCTTCAAAAAGCTACCAATCTCTGTGAGAAAATAACATAATGATGCTACCGTCTTTCTGAAGTCATTTAACCCTCCTGTAATTTGGCTTCGAATCTCAGATGAAAAATGTCATTTTGACCCCCTGCTACAAGGTTTCTGAAATAGTTTATTTGACACAGAATGACTCTTCTGTAGAGCTGCTTACCGCTGAAACTGAAGTTGCTTCACAACTGATGAATTTTGCATCAAAACTGTTATCTTCCTGTGTATTACTCTGAAGCTGCTTTAAATCAATCTGTATTGTATCAAGCGCTATAGAAATAAATGTGACTGTGTTGGAGTGATGAACATTTGCAGATTTATAACAATTCCATCACATTCAATCAGCAGGTGTTTTTCACTAACCCTAATAGAACACCCACTAAAAATGTCAAAAAAAAAAAAAAAAACGAATTAACTAAATCATTTATAGATCGTTGTACACATAATTGAACATCTTTCATTCCAAAAACATCAGTTTCTTTGAGTCAGTTTAAATGAACAGCAGTTTCACCAAACAATCAAACTCATCTTGGTTAATTAACCTGTTTTTCTTATACAATGCACACATGCTAAATATAACTTATCTGAAATGAAATGCATTCCCTCATACACAAGTCCTCAGCACAATGAGAATCACAAAAAGTGCAACAGAACTTAAACAACTCTTCAACTTTTACTCTCCATGTCCAGTTTCATGCAAAGCATGCTGGGAACAAACCCACTGTCCAGATTTAGTTTATGCAACAAAAACTATTCATGTAGTCACACAAAACACGCGCCATGAGAAAAAGACACCGCTGCGGTCAAACCCAGTAAAGAGTCGAGATGTTGAAGAACTGAGCTGCTTCAGATCATTTCATTAAAGTAAACAGAACAAACAGCAGAAATCACACACAGACCATCACAGCAGCTGTTTGTGTGAAAGAGAGCTGTTTTCAATCAGGTCTTGAGTTTCTCCCACAGAGGCTGCCAGACAACAATCAGAGGAGTGAAAGACAGATGGTCCAGAGAGACACCAGCTAAAGATGAAACCCTGAACAACATCTGAACATCAGAGCTGAGTAAAGCTGAACGCACCTCTGGGCCTGCTGCATGTCAAGCCCAACGCTTCTCACACACACACACACACACGTACATATACAGTAAACAATGAAAATGTACTTGCATTGTGCTGATAATCTGCTCACCCTCAGATCATCAGAGATCCGGATGAGTTTGTTTCTTCATCAGGTTTGTAGAAATGTAGCACTGCATCAGTGTCTCAGCAATGGATGCTCTGCGGTGAATGGGTGCCGTCAGAATGAGAGTCCAAACAGCTGATAAAAACATCACAAAATACCACAAGTAATGCACTCCAGTCCAGTTAACATCTGGAGAAGACAAAAGATGAAACAAATCCAGCATTAAGATGTTTTTAACTCAAAAACATAGAGTCTATGATCCATAATAACACTTCCTCCAGTGAAAAAGTGTTCTGGTGTGAATCAGGAGAGAAATCTGCACAGATCAAGCAGTGTTTAAACAGCTCTAAACAAATATGTGTCTGGATTTTAATGTGAAGGACAACAGCAGATGCACTTTTTCACTGGAGGAAGTGTTATTATGGATTATAGACTCTATGTATTTGAGTTAAAAACGTCTTAATGCTGGATGTGTTTCAGCTTTTGTCTTCTCCAGATGTTAACTGATGGACTGGAGTGCTGTGGATTACTTGTGGATTATTGTGATGTTTTTATCAGCTGTTTGGACTCTCATTCTGACGGCACCCATTCACTGCAGAGCATCCATTGCTGAGCACATCTGAGGGTGAGCACATTTTTATTTTGGTCTGAACTATACCTTCAATATTGTTTGTGGTTGCTGTATGCAGTGATGAGAGCAGAGGCTCTTTCTTTAAATCACATTACACACACACTGTATGAACACAATCTACAGTAAATCTGTCCTTCAGAACCTTCAACAGACGTCTGCAGACTCACAAACACTGACGCACTTCATCCTGAAAACCTCCTGCAGCATCATCCTCATCCTCATCTTCATGTGAGTGGCGCTCGACTTCTGGATAAAAGCATCTGCTAAATGAATCAATATCTGCTGCATATGAACACGTCTCACCTGCTCTACAACAGACTCTCTCTCTGTCTGTCTTTCCATCAGACCTTCATTATTTCAAGCGCTCTTCAAATCAGCAGTCTCATATTTACATCTCCAGAGAGAGAGAGAGAGACGGAGGAATAAAGAGTTTTTTTCCCGCTCACAGGAAGTCCATAGCAGGCTGTTGCCATGGGGACAGATGTCTGTCCGCTCTGCTCTGCTCTGACCGTGTGCCACAGCTCAAACTCTGTCTGTCTGTCTGTGACGCACACACTGCCCTGCAGAGGGGCCTTTGTACTTGTTTTTTTTTTTTTTTTTCTGTTAACTGTTTACTAATATTTTGTATTATGTATGCATGTGTGAGTATATCTGGGTTTGCACTGCAAAATACTGCTAAGTTAATATTGCGCTGTTCCTCATTTGCATGTCACTCGTTGCTAAAATGCACAAACGCAAATGAACGCACCTGTAGTGTCTGCTCACCTGTGCTCGTCTTCAGTGTCGTGATATACCCGTCAGTACAGCACGTGCTCGTTGCTGTATTTCTGCATGTGCTGCGGGAGAGTTTAAAGTGCAGGAGGGAGAATCTAATGCCCTTCTGAACTCCAGTGAGTCAGAACTTCTGCAAACTCAACTCAATTAAATCAAATTAAATTCAGTTGCGGGGGGCTGGAGTGGAGGAGCGTCGTGTAGTGCAGGAGACGAGCAGAAGGAAACACGGACCATAAAGAGATCAAACCTGTCTGTCTGTCTGTCTGTCTGTCTGTCTGTCTGTCTCACACTGCTCTCGCTCAGAGGTGCTCGACCGTCCTCTGCAGTCCATTCATGTGCGCGTATTTGTCGGGGAGCATATAAAGACGCCTGGGAAACACAGCCAAGAGTCAGAAACACCTGCATAGGGCAGTAAATCAAGATTTATTTATGCATTAATGATATGAATGCATGAATGAATCAGCAGCATGTGTTCATGCACGTACTAAACTCTTCTTTATTATTTCTGCTCTGTTAATGTTTGATTTGTTGTACTTTTCCTGAAAAAATATTCTAAGAACGTTTTCCTAACATTACCATAAAATTGTGAAAACGTTTCTTTTTCTGATTGTTCTCTGACATGTCAAAACATCAAGTTTTAATTTTTTTTTTTTACATTAAAGGGAACATTCCATTTGATCATTGTGCAAACATTATGGGAATGTTACTTTTGAATGTTCCCCGAACGTTCTGAAACAAGTAGCAACATTTAAAAATGTTACGTTTCATAAAATGTTTCATGAAGAATGTATAACTTGTGTGTGTGTGTGTGTGTGTGTGTGTGTGTGCAGCACTTTAAAAAACTTTTCTGGGTTATGCAAATGTTAAGGATACATTATGGAATGTTACTTTTGAATGATCTTTCTGAAACACATAGTAACATTTAAAATTTTTAGATTAACATTTCAGAAATAAAACATTCCATGAATGATGTTTTTGTGCTGATGTTTTGAGAACATTATTAAAGACCTGATAACCATGAATGAATGTTCTATTAACATTCCATCGAAGAATGCCAGAACGTTCCCTGTTAGCTGTTCTGTCATTTGTCATGCTGTGGTTTGTCACAGCAGTGCAGCATGTCTGAATCAAACTGAATTCATCTGAAGGGAGTGAGATTAGTTCATGCACACAGTCTCTCTCTCTCTCTCTCTCTCTCTCTCTCCCTGTGTCTCTCTCTCTCTCTCTCTCTCTCTCTCTCCAGCGCTGGAGTGGGATCTTGATCTCAGCAGGTTCATGTCTCTCTGTCATCAGAAGGTTCCAGAGCGCAGCTGTGTCTGTGTGAATCAAAGCAGGAGCACATACAGTGACTCAGAGCTGTGAGAACACACGGTCATCCAGACGCTGTGACAGGGTTTCCCAGCATCCCTCAGGTCCGAGACATGTGCTTGGACGATCACAGCCGCATCCTCAGGTTCCTTCAGCTCGAGACTGGGATGTGCTCCTGATCATTCTAACCTGACTGATTCACCAAGACATGATCAGCATGTTAAAATATATGGTTTATTTCATCTGTCCTTCAATGTGGGAACAAATTTCCATCCGGCATGTTTCCACGGTAAATTTTCAGTTTACATATAACACATTCCTAGAGATAAATATACTAAAAAAAAATTACAGTAATTTATTTATACTGTTTTTATACAGATTCTGAAAACTGTGGATCAATCTGCAGGTGATGCTCACTCAATGAATGAATGTTAAGAAGAGACGAGTTTGACAATTTCACTAAGAATCAACTCATCAGTTTTGATCAAGTCATCTGCATTTACCAAATTGTAGACAATTGTGCTTACGCTTTTCACACATGTGCCAAAACACATAAAAATTTGCTTAAATCAATAAGGAAATTAAATTCTGATGTGAACCAGAAACTAATTTTTCAGACATCTGAACTTACTGTTTTGAGAAGAAAAAACTCTAATTCGAGAATTGAGCCAAAGTGACTGAGGAAAGCTGTAAAGTACATTTACTGTATCATGTAAAATGCAAGTCATATTTTGCAGTATTAAACACATATTTATGCTGATTTCATCAGGCTCCAAAAAGAACACAAAGAATGGCCTTCTCAGCTGCCATAGTTGCAACTCTTGCGTCATCAGAACAGAGTGTTCAATGCACCACCGTTTCTGTTTAAAAACGCTTTGCACCGTTTTGTCAGGGCTGAGGTGTCACCAAAGTTGTGATATTAGTGCCAAAGTGATTGTTAAAAGCTGTCTGATGTCCATCTGTAACAGAAGAAATTGTGGATGGTGCATCTCTTTCACATGGGCTCCAGATGCTTTTCATGCTTCTGAACAGCAGATGGAGATGTTGCACTTACTTTCCAATTGACAGAATCACCTAGAATTATATTCATCCTATTAAAATCCGACAGCAACCCAGCCTTCAATGCAAAGAAAAGCTAATCACTCATTCAATGCACAATTAGCACACTAGATTAATTTAATAAATTTAATAATTTATTATTTTATTTATATATTATATTTATCCTGGTCACAAGACAAGCAGTGAGACTCTTAAAGAATGAATGATAAAGAGTGATAAAGCATAGAAGTGACTGATCTGAAGGGTGAAGCACACATGCAGTTTACATGTAACACATTTCTACAAAAATAAATGTACTGTATAAATCAAAATGTTCGATTTCTTTTTGTGTACTACAGTATTGACTTTCCCAATACAGTTTTAACTACTGTTCAAATCTGTATCTAAAATGCTCAGTGCATCAAAACATTCTTGCATAGCACAGAAACAAGTCTGTCAACAAAAAAGTAGAAACATTTGCATTTCACAAATATGAAATGCAATTGCATATAACAGTGAAATTTCCAAACAAATATTTTCATGGTGAAAAAAACATCTAAACATTTTGAGCAGTGTGGCTCACACAATGACAAAAACGCTTTTTATTCTGATGGCACTGGCCAAGTCACTGACACAATTACTAGGTTTTGAAGCATGAAGTCAGTGTTTTTGGCTGAGTTACTACATTTTGCAGATATGCAGTAGATTTCTGTAGTTTTAGCAAACAGTTGCAGACAGAGTTTACATCAGGAAATACTGACAGATACACTGTTGTGTTTTTAAGTATTCTGACACTCTTGTTTGTGAACAATGACACAAGGACTTGTTATTCTGATGGCACTGACATGTTCACTGAAATAAACACTTCTGAGAGATGAACTGAGGATTTTGAGCAAGTCGCAGGCTTTTGCAAGTAATCCATTGTTTGGTGCTGTTTGTACCAGTTGGTTTGCAAATATCAAGAATGATTCAAGAAATTTACCATAGCGACTGAGAAAAACTGTACTTCAACCACAAACACTTTTTTAAGTTGAAACAACACTTTATTGCTTATTCTAATGTTGGATTTTAAGTTGATGACTAATCACTAATCTGTTTTTTTTTTTTTTTTTTTTAGAGTGGCAAGAAAAAGTATATGAACCCCCTTGGAATGAACTTTCTGCAGTAATTCGGCATAAAATATGATCTGATCCTCATCTAAATCACTACAATAGACAAACACAATGTGCTTAAGCTGATAACACAGAAACAGTTCTAATTTCCTGTGTCTTGGCACACATGGCACCAGGATGCACTATGGGAAGAAGGCCAGCTGGAGGAGGCAGTGTGATGTATTGGGCAATGCTCTGCTGGGAAACCTTGGGTCCTGCCATCCTTTGACATGTACCACCTACTGTACCTAAGCATTGTTGCAGACCATGTACACCCTTTCATTGAAACGGTATCCCCTGGTGGCTGTTGCCTCTTTCATCAGGATAATGCACCATGCCACAAAGCAAAAATGTTTCAGGAATGGTTTGAGGAACACAACAAGTTTGAGGTGTTAACTTGGCCTCTGAATTCCCCAGATCTCAATCCAATTGAGCATCTGTGGGATGTGCTGAACAAACAAGTCCGATCCATGGAGACCCCACCTCGCAACTTACAGGACTTAAAGAATCTGCTGCTAACATCTTGGTGTCAGATACCACAGCACACCTTCATGGGTCTAGTGGAGTCAGGGATGATTTGGCAGCAAAAGGGGGACCAACACAATATTAGGAAGGTGGTCAGGGCAAGATTCAGATCCTCAGGTCAGTACAGTTTCGAAGTCTTTCCATGAGAATCACCTTTCACATCAGCTCATTTTCCCCATTCACGATCTTTTAGACATAGAAGGTGCTGGTGGTCAGGAAAGTATCATTATCTGGGCTATGTTCAAATTGATGTAGACTTTCCAAAAAATTTCATGGGAAAGTCTGAAAAAATTCACATTCTTCCACTTGTTGTACCTGATCACAGAACAAATGTGGATGTCCCCTTGCTGATAGGCACCAATACAATGATCCTATGTACAAAAAGTGTGCGCTTATCCAGTGTAAGTCTGTGAAGCACAGGACCAAGGACAGTCATGGTTAGTTAAAAATGAGACAGTACATGACATCGAAGTGCCCTTAGCTCACAACATTGCTGAGCTTTACTTTCCAAAGACTGTGTCATCCCTGCCAGCTCCCAATGCAGGAGAACCACTCCACAGTGACATTACTTCATCTTTTACAATGTTCAACTCCATGATTTTGATTTCACTAACTCTCCCTTGTCTGAAAAGTGGAAGGAGAGAATCACCAGGAAATTAAATTTAGTGTCAGACGCTTTTGCACTCAGTGACCTCGATTTTGGTCATTCCACTGAAATTAAACACAGAATATGCTTGTCATATCCAACTCCATTTAAACAGAAGCCAAGACCAATCTATTCTTTTGACTATGAGGCTGTCAGACGTCATTTTAAAGAGCTCCAAGACGCTAAAATCATACATGAATCAGAAAGCCCTTTCTGAATGAAAGAAAGAAAGAAAGAAGGAAGGAAGGAAGAAAAAGAACGGTTGCATCAGGCTATGTGTGGATTATCGGAAGTTGAACAGCCAAACCATCAAAGATGCATATGTCTTACCCAACAATGAAGAAGCCTTTTCTGTCCTGACTGGCTCTAAGTGGTTTTCTATCATGGATCTCAAGTCTGGCTATTATCAAGTGGAAATGGAGGAGGAAGACAAGTGTAAAAAGGCATTTGTGACCCCGATGGGGTTCTGGGAGTTCAACAGGATGCCGCAGGGTGTTACGAATGCTCCCAGTACTTTTTAGAGGGTAATGGAGAAGTGCATGGGTGGGATGAATTTGAGAGAAGTATTGGTCTTTTTTGATGATGTCATAGTTTTCTCAGCTACACTTGAGGAACATGAGGACCGATTATTTAGAGTTCTCCAGAGGTTCAAAAGGCCCTTTAAGTAAGAAAAGGACATTGGTTTGTGAAAACGCATTCAAGACTCATACAGACGCTAACAACAGCTCCGGTCCTTGGATTTTCCGACTCAAAGAAGTCCTACATTGTACACACAGATGCAAGCACTCATGGTCTCAGTGCGGCTCTACACCAAGAGCAAGCAGGCACATTGGGAGTGATAGCCTATGCAAGCAGAGGACTTAGCAATTGTGAACGAAGAACCCTGCACATGAGCTCGAATTTCTTTCTTTAAAGTAGGCTGTCACAGAGAAATTGTGGAGCAAAGTTCACCGTTGTTACAGACAACAACCCACTGACGTACATCCTGACATCTGCCTAACTCGATGCAGTGGGTCACCACTGGTTGGCCACTCTTTCCAGCTTTGACTTCAACATCCTGTACAGGGCTGGGAAGAAGAATCAAGATGCGGATGCTCTCTCAAGGCGTCTGCACCCTGATGACCAACATCAACCTGATCTAGCTTTCCAGGACGAGGAGGACCGTATCCAGTGGTTCATCTCCCAGTTCTTATGGGATAACAGAAGAGTCGATTTCCAATCAGAGGCTGTGAGAGCAGTGTGCCAAAGGCATCAGTGTGTTTCAGCTTGTCCTTCCCAAAAGGTTCAGAAAGTCAGCACTCGAAAGTCTTCATGATGCTGTTGGACATATGGTTACTGATAGAACACTGGACTTAGTTCACACTCGTTTCTATTTGCCCCGTATGGCTATGGAAGTGAGCAAAAAGAGTCGAACCTGTAAGAGATGTATATGGAGAAATGTATGATGTATGAACTAAGGGCTCCCCTTGTGAAGATAAGAATGCAACATCCTCTCGAGTTGGTTTGTATGGATTATCTTTCACTGGAGCCAGACAGCAAAGGAACAAAGAAAATTTTGGTCATAATCATCATTTCATTTCAATCATCATTTCACCAAATATGCAGTAGCAGTTCTGACAGCAGATCAAAAGGTGAGGACAGTGGCGAAAGCACTATGGAACAACTTTTTCATCCATTATGGTTTTCCAGAGCAGTTGCATAGTGATCAAGGTCGTGATTTTGAATCAGCCCTGATCGAAGACCTGTGTGTTGCTGGGAATTAAAAAGACAAGAACCACACCTTACCATCCCTGTGGAAATCCTGTGGAGCGATTCAACAGGACACTTCTTGAAATGCTGGGAACACTCCAAGAGGAGGACAAAGCAAGATGGAAGGGTTTTGTGCAGCCCCCTGTCCAAGTGTATAACTGTACAAAAAACAATACTACCGGCTACTCCCTGTACCAGCTGATGTTTGGTCACCAGCCAAGGCTTCCTGACAATATAGCTTTTGGGCTGAACCCAGAGGGAAACACTAAAGTGTCACTCTCTGAGTATGTTAAGAGGTTGACTGAGAGTCTCACAGAAAACTATCAGTTAGCTACTACACACAGTTTAAAGAATGCTTTGAAGAACAAGCAGAGGTTTGACAGCAAAGTAAGAGAGTCCACATTGGAAGCAGGAGACAGAGTCCTGGTGCGGAATGTTGGCATCAGGGGGAAACATAAAATTGCTGATAGATGGGGTAAAACAATATATACTGTGGTCAAATGGATTGAAATGTCTGAAATGTCTCTGTTTATGCTGTCATTCCCAAACATACAGAAACCCAAAAGAGTTTTACACCAAGACCTGCTTTTACCATGTGGATTTCTTCTGTCCACTGTGAAAGTCACAGAAGTCAAGATCCAGACAGAAATTTGATAACTCACCTCTTCTTGAGGTTGATGATGCTGAAGAGCACAATAAATTGTCTGAGATGGAGAATGAGGTTGAGTACTGCTCTCTTTATGATCAGCCGTACCCTGAGTCAGCAAGCATTCAGAAAAATGTTGAGCAGGACAGTAGGACAGTTCAAGAGGAAGCCAGACCCAAGCAAAGGTCTTAGGGTGGAATATCAAATGACCGGCATGTTCATTTATACTGAATATAAATAGTGAATGAGTCTCTATTACTGAGGAACAGGTATAGCTAGAATAAGTTTTGATGTGTCTACATTAAACCCAGAAGCTCCAGTGTTTGAACCTTAGTATGTTGAAGGTGATGGAACCTGTGAGGTCAGTCGAGCTCAACACTCACCTGTACTTGAGACTGTAAGAGCTGAGGAAAGCCTTTCTAATGTTCCTGTCACAAATCTGATTGAACATTGTACTCCTATAAATGGAACAGACACTGAATTGGATGAGATGGAGGAAGGATTGAATGTCAAAGAACTTACAGAGTTTGAGAAGACTTAGGTGCCATTGAGAAGATCTTCTAGCGATAGAACAGGTCCCAAAAAGCTATCAGATCCAAATTTAGGGAACCCTCTAGTTACAGTTATGCACTCAATTTTAACTGGGTTAGATAAAGCTTTCTCTCAAACTCGTACTCTCTCAGTTATGTGTTTTAACTGCATATCATTATTGTCCAGCAGATGGCAGTAGTGGTGCTACAGAGGAGTGAAACCAATACTCAGAAATGAGTAGAATAATAAAAAAAAAGATTTTTTTAATGGCTCTACATGAGGAAATAACCACAGTGTTAAATTTAAAAAATAAGGTTTTAGAGCTATTTTGCTAGTTTCTACACAGAAATCATATTTTATACGGCATCACGAGGGAAGAGGCATTTTAGTACTGAAGAGGATATGTGGATTTTTCTATTTTCTCCGGTGAGTTTGCCAAGTGTTCATCATGTGTGCTGCTAGCATTAGGCGGGTTTTCTAAGAATTGCTTTTGCAGAATACTGTTTTGTTGGTAATACTATCATCTTGATATCTCAATATCTTGATGTGTATTTTTCGAATAAAAAACAACTGGGGAGTAAACTGAGTCACATGAATCTGAGATGCTATTACAAGCCACGTGTTATCTAGTTT
This sequence comes from Cyprinus carpio, assembly GCF_018340385.1. NCBI lineage: Eukaryota > Metazoa > Chordata > Actinopteri > Cypriniformes > Cyprinidae > Cyprinus > Cyprinus carpio. Next base: position 5,388,423 of record NC_056590.1, read on the forward strand.
ACGATGTAATAAAATAGTCTGAGTTCATGTGTGCAATGACTGAGAGAATGTAACCTGTTCAAATTGTAAACTACTGTACAATTATGAATATGGGTTTCGAGTAATGTTTCCAGATATGGTGATGAAATTGAAAATAATTTTGAAAGAGTAATTGAATGTTGCATCTTTATGCAGGTTGTTTTTTTGTATGCATGATTTGATACGGCCATTGGATTCACCGCTATTGGACAGACAGAAGCACGGCGAAAGAGCAGAGTGTGCGAGGAGTCCTTATTATCAGAAACTGTTACATTTGATGTGTCTTCCTTTCATCTCACAAATAAGCGCTGGAGATCTCACCACACTAAAAAAATAACACTACCCGGGTAGAACATTTTATTTATTTATTTAAAAAAAAAATTGTCAGAGCTCTTTTGGTTATAAACTAAAAGAACAATTTGATTTCTGAGCTACAAGAGATATTGTGTTTCCAACTAAATACATTGTAACAAGAAAAAAGTAATTCTTGGTTTATGGTTTATTGTTAAATAAATGCTGGTTATATATATTTTGAATGAATTGTGCTTGGATATTTTCATTTAATCACTCCTCCTTGGGAAAGTTCCTAGGCACTTGCACTTAATTATAGTTTAATTCTAGTGTGAAGTGCGCAGATCTTACAGATAGATAGATAGACAGATAGATAGACAGACAGATGAAAGTTCCTAGGCACTTGCACTTAATTATAGTCAGATAGATAGATAGATAGATAGATAGATAGATAGGTAGGTAGGATAGATAGATATATAGATAGATAGACAGATAGATAGATAGATAGATAGATAGATAGATAGATAGATAGATAGATAACAGAGAGCCAGACAGATAGATAGATAGATAGATAGATAGATAGATAGATAGATAGATAGATAGATAGATAGATAGATAGATAGATAGATAACAGAGAGACAGACAGGTAGATAGATAGATAGATAGATAGATAGATAGATAGATAGATAGATAGATAGATAGATAGATAGATAGATAGATAGATGATACATTGGTAGACAGACAGACAGATAGAAAGAGAGAACAAAAGAAAAAAGGACAGACAGACAGATGACGGGTAGATAGATAGGCAGATCTGTCTATCACTATGTGTGTGAATTGAGACCCACGCCCTATCTCTCTCTCTCTCACACACACTTTCTCTTTCTTTTGGTTTTGACTCTTTTACAGCACAGTATAGAGTTGAGTTTTCTTTAAACTCTCTCAATGGCACACAAAAGGAAGATGAGAAGCTGCATCCTAATGTACACATGTAAGTGTTGTTTGTTTTCTCATGCAGTCGGTGAAGCTTTATGTACTTGATCATGTTTGGAGCTCATTTTAAGTGAAAGAGGAAGAACTCAACTTCCTGCTCATTGTTAGCTAATTGTTATTGTTAGCAGGGATATTCATGTTGGGAAATGCATGGCTTTCTTTTGACAGGTAAAAGTTAAACTCACACTCTCACTGCGTTTCACAGACTTGATAAGCTTCTGTGCAATCGTCTGATCTTCTTTGATGTAGGAGACATGAGCAGGTGTTCAGATCATGATAGTATTGATGTTGTAGATGTGTTTAGGTGTTTTGATAATGTTATTTTTGATACACCAGCATCACGAGTTTGATTCCCAGGAATAAGTTGCTTTTGATAAAAGCATCTGCCAAATGCATGAATGTAAATGTTCACCGGAGAACAACTAAGAAATGCAGGTGTATCATACAAGCATGCACAGACAAGCACGTGCATTTAATGAATGTAGTACATCATACAGGAGCACTGCACACAACTCTATCACTGTCCGTGAAACCACAGTGGGATAAAAGTGTAAAAATCATTATAAATCAGTACAGCAAAGAGTAGCCAGAAATATACTGTGAAATGAGAATTAAAGCTAAAGGGTCTGAAGCATGTGAGCACTGCAGTGTCAGGAAATGATGTACGGCTCAAACCCACAGGAAACTCATACTTCCTTAAACTCACAGTAGGAGTTTCCTCAATTACAGCTGCAGGTTTTCATAGTTGTGATCTGGTTCCTGTAGATCTGCTGGTGATGCCGTCTGGACGGGACGCTCTCTCGTGCTGCAGAAGAGATTTCGTCAACGACTCGTCCTCCTTTGAGCTGAGTGACTGTCCAGACCCGGCCTGTGACACGCACTGGAGTGCTGACGTGAGTCTGACCATCACGTATGGAAGCCCATACATTTGAAACTGAGATACCTTTTATTTTTCAGGATTCACAGATGAATAGAAAGTTCAAAAGAACAACATTTATTTAAAATAAAAATCTTTTGTAACATTATAAATGTCTTTACGTAGTCCAAATTATGAGATAACATCATAATAATGACAACAGTCAATTATGAGATAAAAAAAAGTAATATTTCTAACACACTAAACCATAATAACGAGATGTTGATATGATGACATGAAAGGGGGAAATTATGATATGTTAAGTCAGCTATGAGATAAAGAGTTTAAATTATGGCATACTAAGTCACAACTGTGAGATAAAAAGTTGTAATTATGAGATAAAACTATAATTTTGACATAAAAAGCCATATGATATTAAAAACTAAATTATGACATACTGAGTTACAATTATGAGACAAAGTCAACATTATGATATAAAAAGTCTAAATTATGAAATGCTAAAAATCTAATTTATTATAGAAGATCATAATTATGACAAAAAAGAATATTATGACATTGCGTCATAATTATGGAATAAAAAGTTGATGTACAAAAGGGAAAATTAAGACTTTCTACGTCAATTATGACAAAAAAAAAAAAATCAATTACGACATACTTTTTAGATTTAAAAAAAAAATGGCAAAAAGTGAAAATTATGACTGATATATTCCTACTTTTTTCCTTCACTTTTTTTAAAATGAAATTTTATGTCATAATTTCAACTTTTTGTCATTATTATGAATGGGCTTCCATCATTAGAGTCTTCATCACACTCTAGAAGTATCATTCATTGTGAATATCAGTCACAAAAACATGAAATATGACATGAAACTCTTCTCACACCTCAAGCTGTGTATGAAGGCTTTCTGATCTGTAGGATATAGTGGTGGTTGATGAGACCGGAGGGGTGGACGAGTCCAGAGTTCATTATGCAGGACCCAAGACCCTCATTCTGAGAGGAAAACACACTCGTGTTATTTTCCAGATGGACTGTGCTTCACTGAAGGTGAGGAATTCTGTATAATCTGTCACATCAATGATGCAAGATAAAGACTCTTGAAATGCAGTGTTGTTTTGGGCAGTGGTATATAAATATAAAACAGCAAGTGTTTCTCATGTCTTCTCCCCCGTGTCTCTCTGCAGCACTCTGTGGTAATGCTTTGTAAGGGTAAGTGCAAAAATACTTTACTGCATGAAAATCAAATCTGTTCCGTTTAATTTCCCCCATATGTCTGTATTAAATACTTAACTTTGAGGTTTGTAAGATATTTTGAAATAAGTTTCTTCTGCTCACCAAGGCTGCATTATTTGATTAAAAATACAGTATAAACAGTGAAATATTATTTCAATTTAAAACAGCTGACTTCTATGTGAATATCTGGTAAACTGTAAATTGATGCGTCATATCATATTATGGGTATTTAATTTGATAATGTTTGATACAGATATCGTCAGCATGTTAAACTCTATTCTCTGTCCATCAGATCTCTGTCTGTCTTCAGAAGAATTCAGCCCGGCTCCTGGTGAGTCTGCTGATAACGTTATAATTATGACACGACTCTCTGAAAAAAAAAAAAAAAATTGAATACTTAATTCACACTTAAAAATGTAATTTATTATAAAGAAAGATACAACAAGGTATGAAATGATAAAACATTAGATGATTTTTGTTTTTCAGGACAATCGCTCCACACACGCCGTCCAGATAACGCTGCAAACAGGAGCACTTATGATGGCATCTTCATCTTCCTGTCCATCATCATCTTCATTTTTGCCACCTAGTTTTATTGGGTGAGAAGAAAAAATTAAAGTGTTTCATATACAGTAACAACATTCATTAATGTAATAGCGGCTCATTTGGTTTCCGCTGCTCGTTTCAGCTCGTTTCTGTGTGTTTCCTGTTGACGACTTTGGGTTCTGCATCGTGGAGATGAAACCCAAAGATGAACCGCAAAAACACCACACATGGAAACAGATCAGAACAGAAATATATCCGTCTGCTTATAAAATGACAGCAATAACTAACAAATCTGATTATGTCTGATTATGAATCTTCACAATGTTTGGTCAGCTTCAGTAACTGATAAACTGTAGCTGTATTCATAGGCAATTTTCACAAAAACATAAGATTTTAAAATGAAAATTAATAAAAACTTTAGTAATATGATCAATATGCAATATTATATCATACATGTAACTTTAATTTTAATAAAGAATATTGTGTTATTTCTCATTAAAATAAATATAATAAATAATATATAAAATATATTATATTTAACTATATATTTTTTTTTACATGTGAGAGAAACCACTTAAGCTATATATTGTATTATATTATATTATATTGTATTATATTGTAATGTATTATATTATATTATATTATAGATTAGATTCAGACATTGTGAAAGTAAATCAGGACTTATCTATAAATCTATCTATAAATTTGTTTTTCTGTTTATGTATTCTCTGTTCTGTAGTTTGCTGTATTTTTGTTTTCCTATTAAATTGCTGAATTTAAAGACGGATGCTAATTTCATATGTTATTAAAAGAGTTTATGGCTCAAAATTGGTGTCTGTGTCTGAATAATTATTATTATTATATTATAATTATTAACTGTGGATGCCATATTTCATTTATTCATTAATGGCTTTGGACTTCAGTTTGCTCACTTGTGCTCTTGCTGCCTCTTAGAGTTCAACACAGAAGCTGCCGGCCATGACCACTTTCTCACCTGAAACACACACACACAGGAGAAGCTTAACCTGAAGAAACCTCTGACCTCCACATGAGCCTGATCATGAGATAACAGAGATCTCAGAAACCCACCGCTGAGTTCAGAGACGCGCTCGCAGACGCTCCTGGTCAGTCCCTCCACTATGGAGCTCATCACACTGAAATCAGCTGCGTTATACACGTGTGTCTCCTCCGGCGGGGAGGCGATGGCTCTCAGCTCGTTCTCATCGGCGTTCTTCACTCCTGCAGATTCACACAGTCAGAAAACCGTATTTACTTACAAACCCGTATCTGAGTCAGAGCTGGTTTTGTTCTGGTACCGATAGCAAACAGCTCGATCCCAGCGTCTCTGAGTCTCTGAGCAGGAGAAAGAACATCGTCCTGTGATTTCCCATCCGTGATCAGAATCCCAATCTTAGGAACGTCAGGTCTGGATCCAGATTCCGCTTTGAAGCTGTACTCCAGAATATACGTCAGAGCAAGACCTGGAAAAACACACACATGTACGAACAGATGCATTACAGTGAGAATCATTTAGATTTGTGTGTGTGTTTGTGTGAGTTTGAGTGAGTGAGTGTTTGTGTGTGTGTGTGTGTGTGTGTGTGTGTGTGTGTGTGTGTGTGTGTGTGTGTGTGTGTGTGTGTACATCGGTTAGTCTTGACCGGCGGCACTGAATCAGCTCACGTGTGTTCCGAACAGAACCGATGCGCGGAACTCGAAGAAAGAAATGAAGCGGTCAGAAGAAGCAGTGAAATGTAGCTACATCACTGACCTGTTCAGGGCTTCACGTGCAGGTCAGGTTCATCTGTAAATACGCTAGAAAGTTTTGTCTTTATTAACTTAGTTGAGTATTAAACTGCTACTATCTGTTAGGCACCCCATTATTATCATCACTCAGAATACTATATGCTAAAGGACATCAATAGCGATTGTAAAGTTAAGTTACATTAAAAAAATAGCAGATACACATATTCATATGGACGTGTTGTACAGGGAGGGAGGGAGCTAGAGCAGACAGCAACACAAAAATTAGTTAAAAGTCACAGCCTAATAATTCAGTAGTGTGTTAGAATTTTTCAATACATATATTGTACTAATTTTGACCTTTAGGAACTTTAGAAATTGTGTTGTAATCAAGCTGCAAGCTCCGGCTCTTTCTCGTGAAGCCAACAAGGAAGTGACTTAAACTGTAATTCATCGACTGGCCGCTAGAGGCTGGCTGCAAATTGTGTTGTTTTCTAGTTACTAACCTGGTAGATGTTGGCTGATTTAGTTGGGATGTTAAATTTCTTTTATTTAATGGTGAAAAAAATTTTTTTTACAGCATGGTTCAAAAAATTATTTTGGTCTGTATAGCTAATTTTGCCTTTCTTATCCGTCTAAATTATATTAAGCCTTAAAGTTCTGCATAATTAAGGGCGTGGCCACTTGAGTGACAGGTGGATTGCTGCTGCTGACACTGCCATCGAGCTAAGTGGGCATGGCAACCAGCTCCCGCCTTTTTGCCATTTTTAATTATCCGGGAGTGACGCACTGCCAAGATGGCTCCGCCCACTTTGAGCTTCAAAAACTCCTTCAGGAATCTACAGGTGACGTCACATACACTACGTCCATGTTTTTATACAGTCTATTGTTCTAATACACTACCAGTCAAAAGGTTTTGATCAGTAAGATTTTTAATGTTTTTTAAAGAAATCTCTTCTGCTCACCAAGCCTTCATTTATTTGATCCAAAATACGGCAAAAATAGCAATATTGTGAATTTTTTTTATTATTCAAATGACTTGAATATATTTTAAAATGTAATTTATTTCTGTGATCAAAGCTGAATTTTCAGGGTCATTACTCCAGTCTTCAGAGTCACATGATCTTCAGAAATCAATCTAATATGCTGATATGCTGCTCAAAAAAAAAAAACATTTATAATTTTTATTACATTGAAAACAGATTCGATTTTTTTTTCCAGGTTTCTTTGTTGAATAGAAATTGCAGAAGAACAGGATTTATCTGAAATAAAAATCTTTTGCAACATTACAAATGTCTTTATCATCATGTCTTTTGATAAATGTGAAGCATCCTTGCTAAACAAAAGTAATAATTTATATAGGCTATATACAGAAAAAGAGGGCCAAAATCAAAAACGCAACTTTTGGGTACAACACCTCGTCACTTGAGCAGTACCCTTAAAAGGACATATTTGTTTTTGTTTTTTTTACCCCTAATAGGTAGGCGCAACTTTTGGGTATGAGACAAGAGTCATTTAGATCCATTTGCAGGCTTTATTGGTGACAAGGTCAAACACAGGCAGGGTCGAATCAATAGCAAACAGGCATGGCACGGGGCAAAAACACAAGAATAGTCCTTGGGTGAGCGGGGTCGACGATCGGCAAACAGTATCCGGAGGGCAAGACAAAAAGCTAAATCCAAAGTACACGAGCAAGAATCAAACACACACGGAAAGACAGGCAAGGCTAGGAACACTGACAAAGGCTAGTAGAATAGCAACACCAAAAGTGTGATACACGCTATACAATACTCGGCCCTGAGTGGGTGAAAGTCCAAAGGCTTAAGTAGGCTGAGTTGATTGGCTGCAGCTCTGTTATCAGGTGAGAGTGTGATTAGGAAAGTGGCTGATGGGAAATGTAGTTTGGGGTGAGGTGTAACAGTCTGTGTGTTGTGAGAGTCCGTAGTGGTGTAGTGTGAGAGTGTCCATGTGGTGGCTAGTGACGTCTGGTGGTGCCTGGACAGAAGGGCAGGCACTGAATTCCTAACATAGCCCCCCGCCAAGGAGCGGCTTCCAGACGCTCCAACCACATTACAATCCGGGAGGGCGGTGGAGCGGAGGCGGAACAGGGGGAGGGGCGGAGGGCCAGGTCCAAGTGGAGAGACCAAGGTCAGAGGCTGAGCCGGCAGAGCAGGACACCCAGGCAGACCCGGCGTGGCAAGGAACCATGGTGGAGCAGGCGGAACTGGAGCCCACCGGAGCGGAGCAGAGGACCCCCACAGCTGAGCAGACGGGACCGAAGCCCACCAGGGCGGAGCAGAGGACCACCACAGCCGAGCAGACAAGACCGAAGCCCCCCAGCCCACAAGGGCCGAGCAGAGGAGACGGAGCAGAGGACCACCACACGCCGAGCAGATGAGACCGAAGCCCACCAGGGCGGAGCAGAGGACCACCACAGCCGAGCAGATGGGACCGAAGCCCACCAGGGCGGAGCAGAGGACCACCACAGCCGAGCAGATGTAGACCGAAGCCCACCAGGGGCGGAGCAGAGGACCACCACAGCCGAGCAGACAAGACCGAAGCCCACCAGGGCGGAGCAGAGGACCACCACAGCCGAGCAGATGAGACCGAAGCCCACCAGGGCGGAGCAGAGGACCACCACACATGCCGAGCAGATGGAGACCCGAGCCCACCAGGGCGGAGCAGAGGACCACCACAGCAGACCAGACTGACCAGGAGACCATGGTAAATACCCAGACCTAGAAAAAGCATAATAGACAACACAGACAGCACATTCACAGCCCCAAGGGACGAGAAAGAGTACACATCAACAGTTCCCCTGATGACAGCTGAACGGGTAAACGGTTCATAATCAGGTCTACTAAGGGGGACTGAGCTAACAGGTAGTTCATAAACTAATTTGTGGGTAATTATGGGGGTGTACGGACAGTTCAAAATCAGGCTCATTGGTAGAAACGGGACAGACATAGAGTGCATTTACAGTCTCTGAGTTAATGATAGATGGGGTTGCGATTCCAAAGTCAAGTCTTTGGGCTGTGAGCCGGTCATTAAAGCCTACCGGGAGTTCAGTCAAGGTTTCTGGGGTTGTGATCGGACTGAGGGGGCAGACACACAGTTTCATAGTTGGGTCCATTGACAATAACCAGACAAACAGATTGTCCAACATCAACTGCATGGCTAGGAGTAGAACTGGTAGATAATTCAAAATCAGGGGTATTGACAGAAGTTGAAGCAGACAGTTCAACAGTGGATTCAAAAATTACATTTGTACTGACAGATAAATCATCACCAAGTACATCAACGGAAAACTGACTGGCAGAGATTTCAGTGAGGGGAACTAAACTGGTAGGCAATTCATAGTCAGACTTATCCATTGAAACAGACAGTTCATTTAAGGCATTCATGACAGTGATGGGTAGAAGTGAAATTTCTTGAACAGCCCCTGTGGCCCTAGCAAAACAACCTGGGAGTTCAGAGACAGTGTTTTCAGGTTTAATGGACAAGGCTGAGAGTGTAGAATCTGCTTCTTTGGCTGGGTCAAGCCAAGGCAGTAGTTCACAAACAGCCTTAATGGCTATGGCAGAGCAAGTCAAGGATCCATAAACGGCATCCATAGCTGTGACAGGGCAGGATGAGAGTTCACAGACGGCCTCCATGGCCATGACAGGAGAGGGCGAGAGCTGAAGAGTGGATATCACTGACACCTCCAGAGGTTCTGCAGCAGATGCCACCACCTCGGGAGGTTATACAGTGATGCCATAACGAGACTGGGAGAGTTCATCTGTGGTTAATTCGACAGTGACATGATGAGCTGGAGGTGCATTGCTGGATGCCACCGCCATCCAAGGAACTGAAGTGAGAACCGCCGCTTCAAGAGGCTCTGTGGCATATGCCGCCACCTCCGGAGAAACCGCAGCAGGCACCATTGCTTCAGGAGATACAGCAGTGTGCGCCTCTACCTTAGGAGGTTCTGCAGCCTCAACCACCACCTCTGAAACTTTCATAGTGGACAGTCAACGCCCTATCTGGGGGTTCGGAGATGGCATATACAGCCCAGACACACCACAAAGAGATTCCCATCAGGGGAAGCACTCTAGCCAGGGGAATCAGTTCGGGAACAGAAGAGCAAGAGTGAGTGATTTTGGGGATACCCGCTGCATGTGCAGACATCATCGGTGTATCCCTCACACTTGACACCAGACTAGGATATCGAAGCACTGACCTTGAATATCCAGGTGTGACAGACAGGACGTTACAAGACTCTGGATGATGCACTGAGACATGAAGGGATTCTGGACGATTAGCTGCGATGACATGAGACTCTGGACGATTGGCTGAAATGTGACGAGGCTCTGGAAGTTCAGCTGAGATGCGACTTGATTCATGATCACTTGTGACTTGATGTGACTCCTGAAGATCAGCGGTGGCTGGACTTGACTCTGGAAAGTCAGCTGGGGCTGCCATTTCGTGCAGTGGCTCTGGGCTGGCGGCCATCTTGTGCAGTGGCTCTGGGCTGGCGGCCATCTTTACCGCTATGTCGCTTTCCTCCTCCATGAGGCCCACAGTAAAAGCTGAGCCAACCGAAAATAAAGCAAAGTCCAAAAAATAACTTAAAGTCAAACGGGGACCCTCCTAAATCAGTCCTGATTTGAGTGGCTGGTTAAGACCCTCACAAAAAAAGTCTACTGCTTAAAAATGTAAGTTGAAAATTAAACTCATGATTAACAAACAGTCTGGCATATAGTATTAGTTAGAGAGTGTTAAATGTTTAATGTTTTATTATTGAATGGAGAGTGAGCCACTGCTTAAATGTCCACTGAAAAAGCCGCTGGATCCCTGTGTGGCCGAGTATTCTGTTACGGGGTCGCTGAGACAAGAGTCGTTTAGATCCATTTGCAGGCTTTATTGGTGACAAGGTCAAACACAGGCAGGGTCGAATCAATAGCAAACAGGCATGGCACGGGGCAAAACACAAGAAGAATAGTCCTTTGGTGAGCGCGGGTCGACGATCGGCAAACAGTATCCGGAGGGCAAGACAAAAAGCTAAATCCAAAGTACACGAGCAAGAATCAAACACACGGAAAGACAGGCAAGGCTAGGAACACTGACAAAGGCTAGTAGAATAGCAACACCAAAAGTGTGATACACGCTATACAATACTCGCCCTGAGTGGGTGAAAGTCCAAGGCTTAAGTAGGCTGAGTTGATTGGCTGCAGCTCTGTTATCAGGTGAGAGTGTGATTAGGAAAGTGGCTGATGGGAAATGTAGTTTGGGGTGAGGTGTAATAGTCTGTGTGTTGTGAGAGTTCGTAGTGGTGTAGTGTGAGAGTGTCCATGTGGTGGCTAGTGACATCTTGGTGGTGCCTGGAAAGAAGGGCAGGCACTGGATTCCTAACACTAATAGTACAAATTAGTACCTGAAGGGGACGAATTACTACTCTAAGGTACTATGTTCCTATTAGGGGTTAAAAAGGTACAAAGATGTCATTTTAAGAGTACTGCTACAGTGTCAAGCTGTTGTACCACAAAAGGTATGATTTTGGCCCCTCTTTTCTGTGTGGCCTGGATGAGTGTGAGATTTCCTGGCCTGAAATGGTGTCCCAGTCCGGCCCTGTGTGTGTGTACCTTTGAGTGTGTTTCCTCCTTTATAAGGCAGATTCCTCACGGCGTTAATCACGTCCTCTTTAGTGCTGTGAGTCTTCAGGTGCCACTCGACCCATGAATCCTTGCCATACAGCACCAAACCTGAACACACACACTCTTTATATGGAGGATTAATCATGAACACAATAGGCATAATGGTTTTTATACAGTACAAACCGAATTTTTCTATCACCTCACACTAAACTCCTGCCAATTTCTGAATTTCAAAAAGCACAGTTTAATATGATTTTTAAAAGCCTTTTGGTTTATGGGGACACTGGAAGGAAGTGTAAAAACCTCATAAAGCATGTTCATGTTGTAGTACACATGTCATTAAACACATTAAAAACCTCATAAACCATATATACCAGAGCACACACAAACACAGCGAATCTAATTCAATACTGAACACTAAATACAGCACAAGCACAGTGACCCTGCTGTTCTTCTCCTGTTGATCTAGCTGTATGTAAATGTACTGTACCATGTGTTGGAACTAAAAACACCCCAGACATACCAATGCGTGTTTGGTTTGGTCCAACCACGAAGGCCCTGATGAACATTCCCAGAAACCTCTTCACAGTTTTGAAGTTCAAACGGCTGATACTCCACAATCCATCGACCAGAAACACAATATCAGCGATGGCTGGAGTTTCACATGGGAAGACGACCACTATAGAGACAGACAGATTTTAATATTAGTCAGATATTTGATTCACATCTTGATATTTTTGTCAAGCATTTTTTTTGTCATCCAGTATTACAAAATATGCACAAAATGTATCGAAGAAAACCTGGATACTTGCTGGTTACAAATATAAGCATAATATGTTAGATGAAACTAATCTAAATATGAGAGATTTTTTTACAACCACTAGGCTCCATTTCTCGTCACTTTTTTTCAAAACTCTTCAGAGAGTGAAGCACAACAGCAACTATATGGGATAAACTGTGAATTATTTATCATTGCTTTGACAAAGAATACTTTCAATGAAATTATCTTTCAAATGACATGAATTCATTTCTCAATCACAAAACCTACAAAACTCAATGAACCGATGCAGGCCAGTTTGCACGTTTACATGCTCTTTACAAAACTGATAAACTCTAATTATTTATCAATTAAAAACTTTAATTGTAACAGGTCGATGAAAGGAAAAGGAGAGGCAGGATCCAAGTGCAGGCAGTGATGTGTATTAATAAAACGAGAAGTAATCCAAAAACTCAAAAAGATAATCCAAACACAGGGAGATAAAAGTAAACACCACCACGGAAACATCCATGCAAAGACAACCACTGACAAACACTGACTAAAACAGTGGGATATATATACACAGAGATGCTAACAAGAGAACAAGGTAACAAGACACACCTGGGAAGGCAATCAAGAGGACTAAAGGAACAATAGGACTACAATATGACTTATGGTTGCCAACTTCACAAAAGAAAAATACAGGACAATCTGGGTTTTTCGTAGAAAAATAAGATATATATAGTCTATAAATAAATAAGTGTATATATATATATATATATATATATATATATATGATATATATATATATATATATAAACCAAAGAGGACATATTAGATTTAATATGGGCTGCTTTTTAATATGGAACACTCTTCGGGCCTCTCTCATGCTAGCTCCCAACCCTCAATCTGCCTCTGCCAGTCCCATGGCTTTGCCTGCTTCCTATACGGGGGAATCAGCTGGATGTGGCGGCTTCCTCCTTCAAGTGGCGCTGTATATTGAGATGCAGCCGCAGAAGTTCACTACAGAGCATTCTGGTTGTGCATTGTTATGGGCAAAGGCAATATGGAATGCCAACAGTGTCATAATTAACTCCTATGAGGCTTTCACAAACCATTTCAAGGAGATGTTTGGCTCAGCTACAGGAGAGCTCTCCATGTCAGACCAGCTACTGCAATTACGTCAGGGCGCCTCTTCCTCCAACGACTACACCTTGCAGTTCCAAACTCTGGCGGTGACTAGTGGATGGAATGAGGCAGCTCTTCTCAGCGCATATAGGCAAGGACTGGATCCCTGTATCTGTGCTCAGATGGCGCTTTATGATGATTCCGTTGGATTGGAGAGCTTCATTCATTGGCAGCCTGCCACACCACCGAAGCAGCTCACCAGTCTGTATCCCCCGCAAACAGTTCCCAATACCAGAACCTATGCAAGTGGATTCCACCTGGCTTTCTCCTGAGGAACGTGCTCACCGACTTGCGGCTGGACTCTGCTTCTATTGTACCATCGACTTGCTGCCTGGAGATAAATTCACCAAGGGTAGAGTTTACCCGATGTCCATCCCGGAGCGCAAGGCTATGGAGGAGTACATCAAGGAGGCTCTTAACCAAGGATTCATCCGGCCATCCAGCTCACCAGCAGCCTCAAGTTTCTTCTTCGTGGGTAAGAAGGACGGGGGGTTGTACCCCTGTACTGATTATTGGGCTCTGAATTCCCAGACTGTCAAATCCCCTTATCCACTTCCACTGGTCCCAGCCACTCTCGAGGAACTCTGTGGGGCCCGCATCTTCTCCAAGCTGGACCTGCAGAGCGCATATAACTTACGTTCGTATCCGGGAAGGGGATGCATTGAAGACGGCCTTTATTTCCCCTTCCGGCCACTATGAGTACCGTATGGCCTTGCCAACGCCCCAGCCATCTTCCAGGGATTTATGAACAAGGTTTTCCGGGAGTTCCTCCACAACTTCATGATTGTCTACATTGATGATATACTCATCTACTCCCTGAAACTGGCCGACCATCGCCACCACATTAAGCAGGTCCTTCAGAGGCTCCGCCAGTACCATCTGTACCTCAAGCTGGAGAAGTGCAAATTTCCTAGCCCCACTGTGCAGTTCCTCAGCTACATCATGGGCCAGGAGGGAATTTAGATGGACCAGGGGAAGGTGACAGCCATCACAAAGTGGCCCATTACCCAGTCTGTAAAGGAGCTTCAAAGACTCTTAGGATTTGCTAATTTCTATCGGTGGTTCATCAAGGATTTCAGCCTGCATACTGCCCCATTAACCACCATGCTCAGAGGAAAGCTCAAGTCCCTGTCCTGGAACTCCAGCACCCACGAAGCCTTCGAGAAACTCAAGACTGCGTTCAACATGACTCCCATTCATGGGGATTGGATTTTTAATAACCACAGAAAGTCAGGTTTAATGTCTCATCCGAAAGAAAGTGCTTTTTTTTTTTTTGTCAGTATAGTGTCCCCATCACTACACTGGGGTGTTAGGACCCACACAGACCACAGGGTGAGCACCCCCTGCCTGGCCTCACTAACAACTCTTCTAGCAGCAACCTAGATTTCCCAGGAGGTCTCCCATCCAGGTACAGACCAGGCTCAACCCTGCATAGCTTCAGTGGGCAACCAGTCTTGGGCTGCAGGGTGATATGGATATTGTCTCTGACCGGGGCCCCTCAATTTATCTCCCATGTGTCCCATGCTAGGGATCACAGTGAGCCTGTCCACTGGCTACCATCCGCAGACGAATGGACAGACTGAGCAGAAGATTCAGGAACTCGGATGTTACCTCCGGGCATACTGCCAAGAAGATCAATACAGCTGGAGCCACTTCCTCCCTTGGCCCGAGTATGCACAGAACTCCTTCTGACTGAACACCACCGGCCTCACACCCTTCCAGTGCATACTCGGCTACCAGCCCCTGCTCTTTCCATGGACAGGAGAGCCATCGGAGGTTCCAGCTGTAGATTACTGGTTCTGAGTGAGTGAGAGTGTGTGGGACTCAGCTCATGTCCACCACCAGCATGCAATAAGGAGACATAAGACCTTTGCAACTCCCACATACCATACAGGAGACAAGGTATGGTTGTCCACACGGGATCTGCGCCTCCATCTGCCCTGTAGAAAGTAGTCCCCACTACACTGGTCCGTTTCAGAGGCAGATCAACAAGGTTACCTACCAGCTCCAATTGCCACCCATGTATCGAATTCACCCCTCATTTAATGTTACCTCCTTAAACCCTTCACTCCTTCCAATCCAGAACCCCACGAGCCAGACGAGCCTCCTCCTCCAGAGATCCTAGACAAACCATCTGTATATCAGGTCAGAGACATCATGGACTCTCGGCGACGAGGTGGCCGGCTCAAATATTTGGTCGACTGGGAAGGATATGGACCAGAGGAATGTTCCTGGGTGGTCTGGGACGACATCTTTGACCCCATGCAGCTGGCGAAATTTCATTGTTTCCATCCTGATCATCCCACACCCAGTGGCCATGGTTGACCCTGTCGCCACATGAGGGCGTCAGGAGCCTCCCCTGGAGGAGGGGGTAGTGACAGGGATTCATCAGAGTCACAGCCACCTCCGTCATCACATTCACCGGTATCGACCAGATCCCTGTCACCTGATTACTGATCACCCGCACCTGCACTCACCAATCAAGTCAGCTACATAACCACTCTCACCACAGTTTGTGATAGTCCGGTCTACCATTCCCTACTCTGAACTGTTCCCAGACTCAGTGTGCACTTACCTGTGTATACCTACCTTTTGGACTCCCGACGATCCTCCTGCAATTCTCCTACGTTGTGCTCCTTAGTTCCTAGTTCCCGATCTCTGACGATCCTGCAACAAAAACTATCATTAGCATTCAGCTAAGACCCATTGAACTGTTTCTAAGTCCTAGATTCTCACCTGCCATTTGCTCCTAACGATCTGCCTCCAAACCTGTCAATAAATCATCCTGTCATTTCACTTACCGGTTGTTTCTGGCTTGATTTGTAATACAAGTATACTCGTAAGTGAACTTTACATCATATTTTAAGTATACTGCTATGTCCCTATTTAGGTTATTTGAATATCTGAATATCTGAACATATAAATATCAAAATAAAGAACAAGGTATCTGCTTGTAAACAAAAACATTTTATTCTAGGGTCATCAGGGTTGGAGTAGGACTCATTTTCAGCCCTGGAGTGTCATGCCTTAGACCGGCCCACCTTTTTTTTTTTTTTTTTTACTGGCCTTTTTATTATCCATTTTTTTATCTATTATTTTTTTGCTTGTATCGTCTCCAACAATTAGGCCTATTTTTTATTTTTTTTCTGTAAGGTGCTGCTGCAGGGGAGTCAAAAGATAATTATGTCATCATTAGGGTTGCCAGTTAACTTCAGCTTGCAGTTAAAAAGTTCTTAGAAATAATCACAATTGTTTTGCTAAAATGTATGTACAATTATTCTAAAAATAATTTTTATGTCATACAAAAATGTCATCGGCCTGAATAAATTGTACCATTATAGAATTGTGACTGCACAAGTGTAGTAATTTAGGAGGTGACAATACTGTGAAAATACACTTAAAGTTTTGAACTAAAATATTATTGCAACCATATAGGCTTTGAATGAATAAAAATGCATATTTGTGAATTAAAGAAAACTTATTATGGGCTGTGGGCCACTTCTGGTGCTTGCATTTGTACTTCAATATACAGTGATTAGGTCCAAGTTTAAGAATAGCCTATGCTAGAAATTCTTTTTTTAAATGTACTTTTTCCCTCTCTATTTAACAGCATTAACTTACAGTGAAAGACATCTTCCCTCAGGTAGATGAAATGTTTTCCTGCCGTGCTGGATGTTGGGTTTATAATCAATAATTGGTTTGCATTCACCCAAACTGATTTTGTAAAATCAAAACGCGGACGGCGAAGGGGAATTGCCGTAGCGCGGGCGCTCGCTGTGAAGCAGGAGCAGCTGGCAGAGGATTCCGCTTGGTCTTAAAGCCTTCTACAAACGCATATATTCACAAATAAAACAATGATTTGTGGAAAAAGAATGATTAGTCATCAACTGAGAATTTGTTACTGATATGGTCTGGTGAAAATAATAATATGGAGTGCAAGAAAATATTAAATAAAAAGAGTGGGGCTGCTATGAGTGCAGGTAGGCTAGTCTAGGAACAGCATATTTCAACCCAGTTACATGACAACACCGGTCCTCACGGCCAAAAAAAAAACAGACCGGCATACCAGGAATCCTCCCGGTGGTTT
>NC_056590.1:5410786-5438286 GCF_018340385.1 Cyprinus carpio
TGCTCTTTCTTATTATTAGAGGCCAAACACCAAAGGAGATTTAAGTTTAGGTTTTTTTGTTTTTCTTATGTTGAGGAGTTTTTTGTTGGTTTTATTACCATTTTTTTGTTTGTTATTATATTTGGGACAATGGTATAGATTGTTGTAAAGTTTTAAAATTTTGAGTTTGGGTTGTGTAACTAAAACCCTCTAGCGCAGGGGTGTCAAACATACGGCCCAAAGAGGTGTCCAATCCGGCCCGCAGGATGAGATAAACAATAATATAAAATAATAAATAAAACATCATTTTGAAAATTAAATAAAGTGTATTCGCTACAATATTTTATTTTTAATTTAAAGCAGAACAAATTGCTCATTTATTTACGTTGATGTTATGCCTCAGGAGTCGGGACACACGCACGTTTTAATGCGGCGCCAGAATCTCGAGCAGAATGAGGATAATATGATGATAGCTGCATTGTAACTGATGCTTGTGTGGCAATTTACTGGTGATTTTAAACATGTCCAAAAGAAGAAATTTAACCTGGAAGGGCGGACAGGCTATTTAAAGAGAAATGGAAAGAAAGGTTTTGTAATCTCAACGCCGACAGGTACGTTTAATTCAGTTTAATCGCAATTACAATTAAAGATGCCAAAATTACGTAATTGTTCAAAGTGGCAGTTAATCGTTCAGAGTTCACTTATGTTATTCTGCATGCTTAAAATGCTTTTTTTTTTTCTACATGTTATCTTAAGGGTTTTTCCATTGTTAAAATTTTAGTTTTAGTATAACATTATAATACCATTCATTTTTTTTATAATTTAAAGAAGAAACCAATCTGATGTATAGTTGACATTTGAGGCTTAATACCATAGAAAAGCACTAAAAGTTTTTCAGTTAGTGTTTTCAGCTTGTTTATTTTCATATTAAAATACGGCATGCAGTTGCATCAAACAATGGTATGAACATCAGTCAATGTAAATTGTGATAATCGTAATTAATAATCGCAATTACAATTTCAAGGGAATAATCAACAATAATGATTTTTGTCATAATCGGGCAGCCCTATAACACACCTAATTCATTTAATCAGCTCGTTAGAAGTGAGCTCTGTGCATTAGATGTTTTTTTTAATTGTGTTGCAGCTGTATTGGTCACTTAATTGTTTTAATTGGTTCGTTAGAAGTGAGCTTGAAGTTTACCTCACTGCGGAATATTCATTCACAGATTTGCGCTGCGCGACATCTTCACACACGGACAAGTGTGTCATCATATACCTCTGTAAATAAATACAATTTAAATTCACGCTTCGCACAATTCAATGCACTTCAAATGGAACATATACGTTCGCTTCGAACTGGAATCATGGTGGAATATCCTGTAATGTCCACTTCGCAGGGCACTTGTGTTCGAATAGAACAAACGTCTGAAGTGATGAGAGAAACATACAAAATGTGCAGAGCAGGGGGGCGAGGACTGGAAGAGAACCGCTGTTCACAACTCGTGGCTGTGGTAAATGTGTGCAATAATTAACAACACTGCGATGACAGCTTAGCAAGGAGAAAGTAAATGAACGAGCAGTGTGCGATATTTATCATGTACTAATATCCTAACTGTCTTCCTGCTTTTCTCATCATCTTACTACTGCTTTTACTACTGCGCTGCATTCAACAATGAACAAGATCAAAGCAACAGCGCCTGGAATCATCTGGAAACAACTTATTACTTCAAATGTGAATATACATTTCAAAAAAATGCAGTATGGAAATTTCAGAGAACATTTTATTTGCATCAAATTGGATTTCCTTCATTGTCACACTGATTTTAATTTTAAATGCTTGTGTTTGTAAAGTTTGAGAGTACATATTTTAAATATATCACATATACTTTTTGAAATGCAACATTTCTGGATGGCAAGCCCATGTTCTTTTGGTGCAGGATAATGAGCTCTTAGTTTAGCACAGGCTTTATTGAGCCAAACTCACCTGAGATGAAAATGTCATGTGACTAATCAATCTGGAGATGATGCATGGAAATTAATTTATCACGACAGCACTGATTGGCTAATGGTGGATGAGCAATATCAAGTGTCTGAGCAATCTGGGAAAGTAAAACTCAGAAAAATTGAACTTTATAAGCAGAATAAACTTCTATTGACTGACAAAACATTTCCATGAACACCCATTTATACACACAAGATATCATAAATGACAGAAATACTGCACAACAACAACAACAGAGGAGCCAAATTTGCATGTTTATTTAAATGTTTACAATTACAAAATATAACAGATTACAAAATATTCAAATTTTATTCTAAATATTCCAATTTTCGAGAATCACATAACCAATATCGAAAAAATTTTCTGTTTCTTTTATATCTCTAAGGGAATGAAAAACAGCACTTCCTTGTAGAAAGGAACTGGTTTGCTTTTTTAAGAACTTGCTGGATGCATCTTCCACTTTTCCAGCCCACCAAGGAAAGAAAACGCTTTTCAGATATTCGTGGATTTCTTCGTAAATATTTGCATAGTCAATTTCAATGAAAAGATCGTTTATATTTTTCATGCATTTCGCAAACATTTCCAAACCATGGTTTTTGAAATCACCAAAAGTTTTGTCTAAATCTTTTTTAAATAAATCTGATATGATTTTATTTAAGTTTTTCAGAAATTTTTCTTTGCTATCAGGTTTGGATATTTTTGAACAAAATTGTGCAAGATCAAGTTTTGGTTGTGGTCTTCTGGTCTCCGTTTTTTTACTATCTTTCATGGAAAATTTTAGATTTTCTACTTCTGGAATAATTTGTTTGTAAATTGGGCTTATTAATTCCATGTCAATTTCTATTCTTTTAGTTGGTGTTTGGGGTGAGTTATTAATCATATCTTTGCTTCCTAGCATTTGGGACTCAAAATAATAACTGCAATCTTTAATAGAGCATTTAGGCAAAACGTTTTCATACGAACCACTGAAACCCCAGGGTTCAAGATATCCAATAGTGGTTTTTATGCCATGCTTTTTATATAACATCATTGCTATTTTAACAGCCTGAATCATGCAGGGCACATGGTTGGGTCTTGCCAAACATGGGCTATTTGTAGTAAATATATATATTTCTGAATAACAACACTCATCTTCATCATACATTTCTAGAAGCAGTTCAAATATTTTATCTTCAGTATGCTCTTCTTGTGGTAAATCTGATTTTTTATAAACTTTCCATCTATTCATGTCAAATAATCCATCTTTTTTTCTAAAACATATAAAAGCAAGCTGTTTTTTCAATTTCAGTGTTTTCTTAGTTTCTATACAAAGATCATTAAAAAAACGATTAAAAATTGCATTCTTTTCCTTTTTGAGACTAATATGTTTATAATTCTTAATATCTTGGTATTGATAATTGGTTTTATAAATTAAATATTCCAAGGATTTTATTTTATTAGAGTAGTCTTTATAAAAGATTCCCGAATCAGTAATTTTTAGAATAAAATCTTCATCCGTCTCCTCACACGATTCACTTCTTGAAAGAGATCTATTAAAAAACAGAAAATAATGTACAAAATAATAAACAGCAATATATATATATATATATATATATATATATACACACACACACACACACACACACACACACACACACACACACACAGAGAGAGAGAGATGTTGTACTTAATCATTTTCTTAACAATTTTCTTGTATTTTAACACTATATATTACTATATTGTATATGCTGAACAGATGATATTTTGAAAGATTTTGGTATCTGAACATTGACTTCTGTAATAGAAAAAAAAATACTATGGTCAATGGTCATACCAACATTTTTCAAAATATCTTCTTTTGTGTTCAACAGAAGAAAGAAACTCATACAGGTTTGGAACAAATGGAAGTAAATGATGACAAAATTTTCATTCTGAAAGAGAACAAATCCTTTAAGAAGACCAAAAAAAAAAAAAGTTGCCTGTAAAAACACTTTTACATACATTCACACACTTACAAAATGTCTATGTGAACGTACCTTTTAAGTTTACGAACTTGGAATTTTCGAAAATCAAGAGGATCTCTAGAACTTTTTCTGGAAATAATAAAGGAAAAGTTCATTTAAAAAAAAAAACATTCATTTTTTTGTTATTTAATGTTAATTTAAAGTTGACTTTTTTTGTTAATTTACATTTTAATATATCACTGAGTCTTTGTCTTTAATCATATTATCTTCAGTATAACACAAAAGCATGATATTTATATTATTTTGAAGACCTGAAGATCTGAATTGAACTTCACACAGTTATTAAACTGAACTGAATCAACTTTAACCTGTTTTTAGCTGAATATTGACTGCTTTACAGCAGAATGTAATTTAGTTTGAATTATTGACACACTATTTTCCTGTTCAACACTGTAAAGCTGCTTTGACTCAATCTCTACTGTATAAAGCACTATAGAAATAAAGCTGACTTGTCTTCAATTTTAACTAAATCTAATGGACACTCATCACTATTTGTCACCTTGATAAATACAATAATCATACAATATTTTTCTAAAGTATACGGCTGTAAAAAAAAAAAAAATGAGTTACGCCATTGATCTTCAGTCTATATTTTATATTTCTCCTGATAATTAAGTCACTCATCATTTACATTATCTGTCTTCCTGATCCAGTAAAACTATACATAATGAATTTAATCATTACACATGCGCTGCATTAATTTCCCCTGAAAAGGGGGTCACTTTTATCATAAAAAAACAATGTTAAGAATCACTGCTTTAAAACATAATTTGAACAAGCAGCAGCAGCTAAAGCAGTGAGCATGCACATCACTTTACGTGTACTTACAAATAAACATGATCGGCACTCGGTAGAATAAGACCAGAGTTTTCAGGTGAAGAACTCTGTAATCAGAACAATGAGACATGAGCAGAAAACCACAAACACTGTAACTATAACTCAGTCAGAGCAGAATTACTCACCATGGTTTTTTTTTTTTTTAGTAGTTCCTGGGGCAGGAGCCAACAAGACACTACACAATTTTTTCTCTGTGATGGAGAGATCTGTATGCCGGCCTACAGTTACTCTCAGACCAACAGACCTGTCTGTCAAATCCACTCCTGCCCCAGGACCCTTTTTAATATTTTTGTAATAAAAGCTGCTTTTCTTAATGAAGTCGGTTTGAAGGATCATGAAGAGTGAAAAGCTGGTAAATGATTTCTCATTTATAGTCTGGTTAGACCAACCCTTTAGATGACAGCGATGCAAATCATGACTCATAACAAAGCTAGTCTCATTGATTAAAGTGCCTTCAGGTACAGAACCACGCCCAGCGCCAGAACCATCAAACCACATCCTGAGCTGTCTGATTTCACAACCAATGCAAACCCATTTGTTCGTAACTTTGAAAGAATCTAAAGCTAAAGATCGTTCCTTGTCAGCTGGTTCCAAACTAAAACTTGTTCATAAAATACAGTGCAGTCATTAATATGTCAAACATGCCAATAAATCAAATGTATTTATGTTCTTGTGTTTCTCCGGAGGCCACAGATATACTGAGTGTTTCTGTTTCCTAGAAAGTGAAACTTACACACGACACACGAACACTAACTCATACAAGTGTCCTGATATTAGTCAAATACAGCTCAACCAGGTCTAATTTGCATAAAATATTTATACCATAACATACAGCACTGTTCTGGCTGAGAATCACAGTGGTGTTAAAGCCACATATTCTGGAACAAATCTGAGGATGATAAATTCTATAAAAATCCTTAAATGACTTTATCATCAATTCAGATCATCACTGAAAAATGGCATCTGATTACTAAGAAATATAAAGAAATCATACTGAATTAAACAAGAAAACCATGTTTTGAATCTACTAACAAGATGAGTTTTCTAACCCCCATAGGATTTTCTTCTAGTTTTAAGCATCACTTCATTATTGTTTTTGCTTAAATAAATCTTGATTACAGGATGTTTGGATATTTGTACTGGAAACCACGACAAAGAACGTTACCTGCATACTGCATATATATACGTGGCATACATTTACAATGCATTTCTTACTTTCATGAATCATTTCTTAACGGTACTCTATGAGTAAATCTAAATCAGTTTAACTGTGTGTGTTTTTTTTGTTGATGTGGTTATGGTGTGTGTTTTTTTTTTGTTTAATATGGAATTATAGTGTTGCGTTACTTTTACTTTGATCTTATTTGATTTGAGAGAGATTTTCTTTTGTTCACCGCTGAACCTTTTCATTCTGAAACCGCTCAGTTCTGACACACAAACTGCAGACTGATTGTTGCTTTATAAGGACTAGAGCGTACAGTTCAGGGTTTGGTATCACACTGTGGTTTGAGTGCCTGATTTAAGGTACTGATGTGTTTATTATGTTTATTCTATAGTGATTATTCAGTTGATTTCGGGGTAAAGTGCAGAACACTTTGAGATGATTTACACCAGAGAATCAAACCCATCACACACCAACACTGATGAGTTTGTGTTTCCTCAAACTGTTCAAACCTGATTCTTTCTCTTCATCATCAGTCAGATATGTTTAGGAGAATCAAGGCATCGCTTTACAGGAAACAGAAACTCAAAGAGTCTTCTTTGACTGATTTCCCAGATTCCTCAGCGTCGCATGTAAGATCATCACTGCCCTCTTATGGCAGATCTGAATAAATTAATCAGAGACACAGTGCTTGTGTCACGAGGTATAAAGTTTTCCTTCATCTTTAAAACAACACTTGCACTCATACGCATTAACCCAGCTATACATTGTTCATCTGGCTTCCCTGCTTTTGTAGACAAGCCACGACTATGTCTTGCATTTCTTGGTTTTAACTGATGTTCTGGAATTCTCTATAGAGTGCTGCAACGGGTCGGCTACCCGCATAAAAGTGTCTAAAACGGGTGGATTGTGACATTCCTTAAATTCACATGCGGGCGGATAATTAACTCCTTGCGGGCGGGTAGTAGCGCGGATGAAAAATATGTGCAATATTTGTATGTGTAAATTACCATTACACATACGCAACAACAATATGATATTTGACCCATCACGTCACCACCACTGCGACAGTGCGGCTTTTGTTGATGCTTATCGTAGCCTAGTAAGGCTATTGTTTGTGAGCGACAGGCTCAGGTTGTATTTTATCTTGTTCTTTTTTTTTCATTAATAGGTCTATTTGCGTATAGTTATCAGGTTCAATAGCCTATTTAGGTGCCGATGGTAGGCTACTTGAATGGCGCAAAACAAAGCTCACTTTAGTCTGTTTCATTAGCCCATTCATGACGCTGTTGTGATGTTGAGGTGCAAGATAAAAAATAAAGCACTTTAATTGGAATGATTTTAGTGTGTGTGATTTATCGCGGGCACGGATTGGGTAACGGGCCAAATATTAACGGGTCTGGGCGGGTGCATATTTAATTTTGATATTATCACGGGTGACGGGTTGGGTGTTGTGTTTGGTTTTGAGGTTTGGTGGTAGGGCGGGTCTCCAAAAATGGACCCGTGCAGGACTCTGATTCTCTATGTTTGTTCTTCAGAGTGATTGATTAAAAATTAAGCCATATGTCTTATATTTTACCTTTGAATGGAACTATAGCTCATTATATATTGATTTGTCTATACTAGCTTCTTTTTGGGTTTATGATTTATGCATTTAGCAGACACTTTTATCCAAAGCGACTTACAGTGCATTCAGGCTATACAGTTCCCTGGGAATTCAACACACATACTGGTATCATTGCTTCTTTTAAATGTCCTACAAATGTCACTTGTACAAGTTAAATTAATATTTAATACTGATTAGTATATGTTCTGCGGTATTCAGAATATTTATTTTCATACCGATCATTTGCATAATACATATTTGCTACTGTTGTAATACTTTTAACATTAACATACTTGATTGTTCTCTATTTGTGTTCAGTTGTTGACCTCAGATACCAACATCCAGTTCTCCTTATTAAATACTTGAACCAGAACATCTACCTCTCTCTCTCGTTTCTCTAACCGGAAACACCCATCCATTTCTACTAGTATTCTACACAAACCCTTCGAGCGCCCTCTTGTGCCAACACACTTAAATTCATCAGTTGAGTTGAGACATTGGTTTATTTCCCAGATTCCTCAGCGCTGCAGGTAAGATCAACACTGCCCTCTAATGGCAGCTCTTATATCATGAGGAATCAAGAAATACATCTGTTTAACACAGACATATCTTCATGGTCCAGTGTAAATGTGCATTTGAGAACAAACAGGATTCGGATCAGTCAAATCTAGTTTCTGAACCTTGATTGGTTACTTTTTCAGTTGGTAACCAGGCATTATAACATATCAGGAACTATAGAGTCACTTTAACCAAGATTAGATCATATGTACTGGAATCAGTGAAGAACTTACTACCTGATCTTTGATGAAGTGTGTCCTGTAGATCCGCAAGTGTTTATACAGCATGATGAATACATTTCCAGAATATATACCTCTTATTTGGCATCGACCTTTGACCTAAGTCTTCTATGACCCACTAACATGAACGAAACAAATAATCGATAAATGGAAACGTGCTACACTAATGACATGAGTAGCTTTCCTAACAGAATACATAAATACTTTTTTTGAGTTCTTTTCTGCATGAACCCATTACAAAATTATTGATGTTCATGTACTGATGATATAAAGTGAGCTAATACACATACACAAATAAAAAAATCCACGGCATATTGCCCGCTTTTGGAGATCAAAAATTAAGATTTTCTTTAATTTATTTTTTTCCCCATGAGGCATAAGTTAGACCTGAGAAATAGATAAAAGTGACATCTGAATTAAAATCAATCATTATTTGATCTGACTCACAGAAATATAAAAGAAATAACAGGGCAGGCAAAATAAGCAAGTTCACAGCTATTAGGAGCAGCATTTATCTGTATTACTAGTGTACAGTGTGCAGCTCGGTGTCATGTACTGCTTGTTAACATACCTTTGCTCTGACGTGGATCTGGTTCTCTTCTCTGGATAACGAGAAACGATGATATTCTTGATATGATGAGATGATTCTAGAGACTCGTATAAGTGTTTAGGTCATTGCTGGTGTGATCGCTAGCATCAAGTTACTGAAAGGAGTTTGTCATATAGAGTAAGCTTCTATTCTTCCATGAATTTTATTCATAATGCCTTCATGAAACATTATACAGACTAGACTAGACTAACTTCTTTAGTTAACTTCATCTACATTGAACCCCTTTGTTTACTGGTGTACTGGCATGATGTGATATAATTAAATATTACAGACCAAATCTGAAGTTCAGAGGTCATATAATTGGATCACTGGCTCACGAAGGTCAGAAGTCAAAGGTCAGAATTCAGAAATGACAGTTTTCAGATTCATCCAGACAAAAACTTAAGTTACTGAACAATATTTGAGACTGAATGAAGGATCTAATGCATAAATAAAACACAGTAAACAGAGATATTAGATCAGATGAGAACGAGAGAGAAATTTATATAAGTAGACCTAAATATGATGCAATATAAAAAAGAGACCAGAGCAAAGTGATTTGAATGATCAAAATCTACTTTAAGAATGTCACAAATATTATTAAATGTGTGGTTATTATACGTTATGACAACTATTTTTCTGACTTTTTAATACTATTGCAATACTAAATGTACTTTATGCCAGTAAAGTTATTCAAATAGGAAAGACAGAGAGAGTGAACAATATGGATCCATACAGGTTCTGACATGCGGGAAATGTGTTGCGTTTGCACTTTTACCGGAGTAAATATTTGTCTGTCTCTGGTCAACGTTCATTCCGCCTTCAGTTCTTCAAACAGCAGCTGTGCTGAAGATCTGCTATCAGATCAGATGAATCCAGCAGAACGGGCCAGAAATCATCAACACCAACAACAGATGCGAAAGCTTCTCAGACCAACACACCGGCTGCGTTCTCAATGAATTACTAGTGTACTTACCGTAAACAGTACCTGAAAAAGTATGCAGCATGCAGTGAGAGACATTTCAAACAGTACTACAGCATACTCACTGTCATCACATGGCCTCAGTAATTAACAAGATTAGCTTAGAGGCAATTCAAATAAAAACAAACTAAATATATTTACATTTACATTTAGTCATTTAGCTGACGCTTTGATCCAAAGCAACTTACAAATGAGGACAATGGAAGCAATCAAAAACAACAAAAGAGCAATGATATATAAGTGCTATAACAAGTCTCAGTTAGCTTAAACACAGTATACGTAGCAAGGGCTTTTAAATAATATAATAAATAAAAAGAAAACAGATAGAATAGAAAAAGAATAGAGCAAGCTAGTGTTAGAGGTCTTTTTTTTATAATTGTATAATAAATGAAAAGAAAATAGAGAGAATACAAAAAGATTAAAAAGGTAGTTTAATTTTTTATTTTTTTTATTTTTTTAAATAGAATTAGAATAGTGAGTTGTGAAAAAGTTAGAGGGGTCAAATAAAGATGGAAGAGATGTGTGTTTTTTAAGCCGATTCTTGAAGATGGCTAAGGACTTAGCTGCTCGGATTGAGTTGGGCAGGTCATTCCTCCAGGAGGGAACATTTAATTTAAAAGTCCGTAAAAGTGACTTTGTGCTTCTTTGGGATGGCACAATCAAGCGATGTTCACTTGCAGAGCTCAAGCTTCTAGAGGGCACATAAGTCTGAAGTAATGAATTTAGGGTAAAGGGGTGCAGAGCCAGTGGTGGTTTTTGTATGCAAACATCAATGCCTTGAATTTTATGCGAGCAGCTATTGTTAGCCAGTGCAAATTGATAAACAGAGGTGTAACGTGTATTCTTTTCGGCTCATTAAAAATTAATCTTGCTGCCGCGTTCTGGATAAATTGTAAAGGCTTGATAGAACTGGCTGGAAGACCTGCCAAGAGACCATTACAATAGTCCAGCCTGGACAGAACAAGAGCTTGAACAAGGAGTTGTGCAGCATGTTCGGAAAGAAAGGGCCTGATCTTCTTAATGTTGAATAAAGCAAATCTGCAGGAACGGACAGTTTTAGCAATGTGGTCTGAGAAAGTTAGCTGATCATCAATCATAACTCCAAGGTTTCTGGCTGTTTTTGAAGGAGTAATAAATATATAACCAATAAAAATTAATAATACTTCAGAACATTCAGTATATACTCTGCATCATATCTGGATAAGTTCATAATAGATTGTAAAGCCCCTCAAATGGGAAACAAGGCAAACTAAGAGTGTAAATGAAAAAAAAAAAAAAAAACATGAAAGAGACTCCAATGGTATAATTTCTCTGTCGTTATCATTGTAGCTGTGGTGTGAACTATATAAAGATAGTTACTGTTATCCAATTTAGTGTAAAAATTATGTAATTATTTATAATCATCATATTTATTGTAGTATTTATTTTATTATTTTTTTTAGTAATCATTCTGATTTGTTGATTTGATTATCTAGAAAAGTTTTTGGTTATTATATATTTTGAATAAAATGACAAAAAACAATTGTGATATTTCTGTGATATACCACTATTCAAATGTTTCACAAAAGTAGATTTAAAAAAAAAAACAAAAAAAAAAAAAGACATTTATAATGTTACACAAGATTTCTATTTCAAATGAATGCTGTTCTTTTGAACTTTCTATTCATCTGTGAATCCTGAAAAATAAAATGTATTACAGTTTACACAAACATATTGAGCAGCACAACTGTTTTCAACATTATGCACTTCCAAATTCAGTCATACTAACCCCTGGATTCAAAGACAAGGCTTAAGCCTAGTTCTAGACTAAAATGTAAATCTGAGCTGTTTCAACTAAAAGAAACTTGGACGGACTGATCTTAAAACATGTCACTGCCTTTGTTTTGTCTTAAGATGAACACCAGTAATGTTTTTTTCTAAAGCATGTTTAAAAAAATTACTTAAATGTCCTAATTGAACTATGGCCTAATCCTGGTTTAGGCTAAACCCTGTCTATGAAACCGGGTCTAAAAGTATCAGTTACTGTGACATCCGGTAAAATCCAGGGGTGGGCGGGACGATGTGAAACCGTCCAATCAGAGGCTGCCGGCCTCAAAACCATCTGTCAGTCTCACCTGTCAATCATCAGTGCGTGTTGGCCCACTGTTGCCAGGTCCGCGCCGTTTTTCCGCGGAATTGGGCAACTTTAACACCGTTGCCGCGGGATGACGTTATATTTAGCCAATGGAATGTGAATTTTACTGGGGGAACCCCGCCAAAAACATATATTTTATCCCCGGAACGCGACTGGGCTAGTTTTGAGTGGCAATTGAGCGTTTTGTTTTGAAACTTGGCAACCCTGTCGAGAACACGCCTGAGGAGAGCTAAACACATCTCATAATTACAGCGTTTCGAGATGAATGAACAGTTTTCCAAGAAACCCTCTGCATGTTAGAGCTCTTTCCTCTCTCCTACCTGCGGGAGCGTTTTCTGGGAAAATCCTGGCATGTCAGAGCAGCTCTGAGGAGTGATTACCCGAAACTAACTGGTTAACTTTAAACCGCCTCAGTTCTGAAAGTTTAAAAATCAAAAAAATCGCTTAATTAAATGTATAAATTAAGGAAAAAGAGTAATAATATCAGTTTTCACGACTTTCGTGTCGGTTAAAGAACCCCCTCGCCTCAGACTGAGCAGCTCCCGCGCATTCTCCGCGCATGCGCAGCTAAGCGAACGCGGTCGCGCGCTGGGTCACGCGCAGAGACGCACGGGCGCGCGCAGCAGTAGCGGAGCAGCGCGATCGTTCAGCAGGATTCTCGAGAATCATGAGCGTGGGAAAACTGGTAAGATTGCTATGAAAATACACTCTCACTGCTGTTATAATGCGCTTTGACACGACACGAGCCGTGGAGAGGCTAAACGCGAAAGTGTCGCCGTTGTTAGTGGATAAATTCTGAAATAAATCCCTGTGCGGGTCGTTTTGCAGGTCAGATTTCGCAAGTTGGTGTGTAAATACTCACTATTGAACTGTCCTGTGTTCACATCTCTGTCCCGCAGGAGAAAAACTACTAAACACAATAATGTAAATAAAATAAAAATCTGTCAGAGGCGAAGCTTCAGAAATATGCGAGTTTTAATGTAATGTGCACAAAACTTTATAATGTACTGAAATCACTAAATAATCTGTCTATTAATATCTATTCATCAGGTTATTTAGTAAGATTCATAATAATTCAGCTTATATAATTAAAATAAAATATATGAAATTCCATTATATTCAGGCTATTATAGTAAGTAGAGCTAAACCCGTCAAAAACACATCGAATTTTAACTTTTATTTTAGCAAGATGTCAATTTCACATTTTCATTTAGTTTAACTTTTAAGTACTAAAATAACAAACTGAAATAAATTTAATAAAAACTATGTGGACATTTAAAAAAACGAATAAAAATGATACAGAATGCACATAAACTAACACAAATCTATAATATTATCTCAATGAGACTAAAATAACCCTGATTAGATTAGATTGTGTTATTGTTTTCATTATTCATTCATGCTTTGGCAGATGCTTTAATGATGGTCAGATATCCAGTCTGTCCCGCTGCCCTGTTAACCCTATACACACATTTAACCCACACCGCTCCATCTACCACGATTACTGATGTAACTAAGCCAATACAACTAAAAATCAACCTGTTCCCTGTTTTAATTCCCCCCCTTAACAACTGTTTTGTTTGTTGAAGAACCAGGATTCACACAGTCATGGAATGGAAAGGAATTTATCCAGATCTATAAAAGGGCAACAAGGACATTTCTATAATGAATGTATAGTTTTATAGTTTTGCCAGGGTAAAAGTTGTTTTAAAACATTTTTTTTAATGCATTATGTTTTCCGAAGGTGTATCAATGAATTATTCATGAAATCATGCAATGCAATGTAAGGTGCATTACAAGGCATAATTAATGCATTAAAACTACTAGTATAATGCACTCCCCAGTTTTCAACAATTTTGTTGTGTTGAAGCCAGAGTTTGTAATGCTGTGATTGTCCTTGTAGCTGCTTGGTTTGGTTAAGGGTTTTGTAATGTTTTACCACTTTTTTTAAAGTTCACATGAATAGAAAAAAAAGACTTCCGAAACCAGTGGTGGTGAAAAAGTGTGTGACGCTAATGCACTCTTTAGTAAATGTTTAGAAAGTGTTCAGCTACCTTATTTTTCATATTATTATTATTATTAAGGCACTTAATGCATGTACTTCAGCACTTTAGCTATGTAGCTTTGTGACTATATTCACAGTATAACACTGTGTGTGTGTGTGTGTGTGTGTGTGTGTGTGTGTGTGTGTGTGTGTGTGTGTGTGTGTGTGTGTGTGTGTGTGTGTGTTCCTCAGGCGCTGTGTGTGTTGGCGCTGACCGTGTGTGAGGCGTATGTGTTTCAGGCCGGTCAGTCATCAGGAGATGTGGACGAAACTCCTCCACAGAGCAGAGGTCAGTCCATCTCCACACGTCTGTACATGTGTTTATCGCATCAGACTGACGAACTGTGTGTGTGTGTGTTTGTGTGTTGTCAGATTTTTCAGGCTCCTGTAAGGGCCGTTGTTTCGAGCTGAAGGAGGCGGAGCCGCCCAACTGCAGGTGTGATAATCTGTGTAAGACGTACCTGAGCTGCTGCTCCGACTTCGATGAGCAGTGCCTCAAGACAGGTGGGAAAAAACACACACATACACAACAATATACACATAAACACTGAAAATATACACCTTTCTTAGAGTTTCCCAAACTGGGATAATAAGTTGATGAAAAGCAAATAATAAAATCATAAAAATATACTGTTAATATAAATAAACAAATAAAAATGAAAAGTCAAACTGTAACACTGGCTGTGTGTAGCGGGAGGGTTCGAGTGTTCACGGGAGCGCTGCGGTGAGGTCAGGAATGAGGATTACGCCTGTCACTGTTCAGACGACTGTCTGCTGAGAGGAGACTGCTGTACCAACTACAGACCACTGTGCAAGGGTCAGACACACACACACACACACAGCTTTTGACTTTTAACAGACAGCATAAACTTTCCAAATAATATCTTTTATACAAAAAAATAATTTTCTTATTGTAAAAAATCGTAATAGATTATTAGATTGTTAAAGTATTTTTTAATTCAATTTATTTGAAATGCCTTTTGATAATTAAAATGTAATTAAACCATTAAAACACTATCCAGATCAAAAAACCTAATTTGGGAAAAAATAACATGGATTTCATAGGGTTGTAATAAGATTTCATACTGACTGTTTATTATGTGTGAGTGTGTTGTAGGCGAGAGCTCCTGGCTGGAGGGCGACTGTGAGGAGATTCAGAGCCCAGAATGCCCTGCAGGGTGAGTGATGCTGATGTGTGTGTGTGAGTTTGTGCGTGAATGTGCGCATGTGTGCGAGTGTGTCACTTTATGCGTGAGTGTGTGTGCATGAGTCTGCGTGAGTATGTGAGTTAATGCGTGTTTTTGTGAGTGCATGAGTAAGTTAGTGTATGTGTGCGTGAGTGTGCACGAGTGTAAGTTCATGAGTGTGTGCGTGAGTGTACGTGTGCGTGAGAGTGCATGTGAGTGTGTACATGCGTGAGTACGTGTGCGTGAGTGTGCGCGTCAGTGTGAGTGTGTGCGAGTGTGTGCATGAGTGTGCGCGTGAGTATGTACATGTGAATGAGTGTGTGCCAGAGTGTGTGTAAGTGTGCATGAGTCTGCACAAGTGTACGTTCATGTGCGTGTGCGCGTGAGTGTGTACGTGTGTGTGTGTACGTGCATGAGTACGTGTGCGCATATGTGTGCGTGAGTGTGCGCGTGAGTGTGTGCGTGAGTGTGCACGTGTTTGCATGTGAGTGTGTGCATGAGTGTGCGCGTGAGTATGTACATGTGCATGAGTGTGTGCCCGAGTGTGTGCAAGTGTGTGTGTGTGTGAGTGTGCGCGTGAGTGGGTGTACGCAAGTGTGTGTGTGTTTTGGTGGTTATTTTGTTGTTGATTATTTTGTTGTGGTGTGTATGTGTGTGTGGTGTGTGCACATGAGTGAGTGCGTGAGTGTTGTGGGTTGTTTTGTAATTGTTTGTGTGTGTGAGTGTATGTGCGTGAGTGTGTGCGCGAGGTGTACGTCTGCATGATTGTGTGTGTGTGCGTGAGTGTGTGCGTGAGTGTGCGTGTGAGTGTGTATGTGTGCTTGAGTGTGTATGTGTGCTTGAGTGAGTGTGTGCGTGAGTGAGTGTGTGCGCGTGAGTGAGTGTGTACGCGTGAGTGAGTGCGCGTAAGTGAGTGTGCGTATGAGTGCGAGTGTGTGTGCGTGAGTGTGTACAAGTATGTGAGTGTGCACGTGAGTCTGTGTGAGTGTATCATAGACAATGAGTTTGTGCACTGAATCTGCTTTCGAGTGTGTTTGCGGAGTGCGTGAGTGTGTGAGTGAGTATGTGTGTGTGTTTATGTGTGAGTGTGTGTCTGTGTCTCATACACACTGTTAGTCTGTGTACTGAATCTGCTCTTGTGTGTGTTTGCTGAAGGTTTGTCCGTCCTCCGCTCATCATCCTGTCTCTGGACGGCTTCCGTGCCTCTTACATAAGAAAAGGGAAGAGCGTCTTACCCAACATCCACAAACTGAGTACAGAATCTCATCTCTGCATCACACCAATCCCACAATCCATCCCTGCACACACACTGACACTGGACCTCAGTCAGGTCAGACGCTGTGTTTAAAGGTGCAGTAAGCGATTTTAGAAAAACTCTGTTGAGAAGTGGATCGGACCGAGCACCAAACAGCATCAAGGGGCGTGTCCACTCGTGGTTGGGGAGGAGACAGAGGTCAAAGCACAAAACATGTGTTCTCCCAAAAGTGAAAATTCTGTCATTAATTACTCACCCTCATTGTTCATCTTCAGAACACAAATTAATTTTTTTTTGGTGAAATCCAAGAGCTTTCTGACCCTCCATGGACACCAAGGGAACTGAAACGTTCAAGGCCCAGAACTGTAGTAAGGACATCGATAAAATAGTAATTTTCCAGAAATCACTCACTGCACCTTTAATGTAATGCAAATTAAACCACAGGTACACTTAAAAGTGTGTTTTTGATGTTTTCTTTCTAAGTCTGTAACAACATTTTCTAAAAAAATAAAATATAAACATTTATATAGTTTTTAACCACAGATGCTGGTCTTGCACTAGCTGGACTTAATGTATGACGTAATCGTGTGTAATAACAAACTGTTGAGGGATTCCTTTGCGACTCATGTGAGCTGTCCAATACAGAAACTCACATCATCCCTCGCTCTCATTCATGTCTAATGAAATACAGCGTCCTCCATGACTGAGGTCTCAGAGCAGCTAGTCATTAAAACGGCTGCTCATTTATCAGCTGCTCGTTAAAACCGTTTCATGTGTTTCTTTGGTAGGATCGTGTGGAACTCATGCCCCTCATATGAGACCCATGTACCCGTCCAAAACCTTCCCGAACCTCTACACGCTGGCCACGGTACGGCACACACTTCACAGCACAGCAGACAGATTCACTCTGATTCACTCTAATCATGAATCCGATCATCTGAAGCAGAACATGTCTAATTCCTGCATGCTTCAGACTGTATCAGGAGAGTTAACGTTGAAGTGAAGGCTTTTAATGTATTTTTGCACAAGATGAATATGTAAAAAGATCTGTTAGTGTTTCGTGTTCTGTTATGTTGAGATTTATACAGTTTAACTGAAGAAATGTAAGATTATTTATACTAGACTATTGATATATAACATTATAACTTGCATAAACAAACTGAGCCTTTTTATGAACATTGAGATTTAATAAATGAATAAAACAGTAGATTAAAACAAAGAAAAGTAAATAACAAACTTTTGAGTATGCTTTTAAAGAAATGAAAACACCAGCAAAAAAGCTGTGAAATATCCGCACCAAATACGTTTGAAAATAGAAAATACTTTGGTACATTAACTAAAAAAATTACAACAACTAAAAAAAAAAATCTTATGAAATGCTTTTGTTTAGAAGCCAATTTTGATGTTTGGAAATTTTCTATGATTATGTGCGTGAGCATCTCCTCTTGCTGGACTCAAAATTTCACATTTAATTCAATGTGTTACTTGCCACTTCTTTGTGAAACTTACTTTCTAACTGAAAATTGTTTTTACACCAGATTCTAGTATAAGAGCACTCGATTTGCTCTTATGATGTGATTTAACTGAACCGGTTGGTATTTTCTGGTGTTGTTCCTCAGGGTTTGTATCCAGAGTCTCACGGGATCGTGTGTAACTCCATGTACGACCCCGTGTTCAAAGCTCATTTCAGACTGAAAGGACGAGAGAAGCTCAATCACCGCTGGTGGGGCGGGCAGCCCGTGAGTTATGACTCCACCCACACATGGCCCTCAGCCAATGACAGATGAGACGGTTTACATAAGCTTTATAATGTCGTATGCAAATGTACGACATAAATGTGATTCCGTACAGGTTTTACATGGGAACACTTAATAAATCATGAAGCTCAGTTTGGGTTTGGATGGAAAGTCTAGTTTGAAGTGGGTTCGTGTTTAATAAATTAGACTGTTTTTGTCTGTTTGCCGTCTCAGATTTGGATCACAGCAGAGAAGCAGGGCGTGAAAGCTGGGACGTTCTTCTGGCCCTGGTGAGCACTGAGATCTCAGTCCAAATGTGCTGAATGCCACACTCACAATCACATTTAGCAGGATTACTCATTTATCTGCTTCATTTTATTGGTTTCAGATCTTAAATGTTTATGTTCTACCGATTAATCAACTGTTTCTCAGCAGAGTGGAGGTTTTCTTCTAAAATCAGCATTCAGTGTTTGGAGCAAAGCTCAGAGTGTCACAGCGAGAGACTAATGACACAAACAACACATGATTCAAACAAAGACCTTTCTCACACTCAGAGGGGTCATTCAGAGCGGCTCAGTCTGTCCTGACCTTCATGTTCTTCCCTGAAGAGCTTCATTCGCATGAGTAGTGAGGATGCGACCAGTTGCCCGTGAAGCTCTGACGTCTGTGTGACATTGTTTGTGAGGGGCTGAATGAACCTATCTGTCTGTCTCTCTGTCTGTAGGGTGATTCCTCTGGAACGGAGGATCCTCACTATCCTGCAGTGGCTGCACCTGCCTGATGACGAGAGGTGTGTCATGTGACTACTAATGAGAATACAAAACATTCTTATGAGGGACAGTTAAGCATCGGGTACTCATTACTGGAATGCTTACTTCACTTCAAGAATGATAAATATAGTCATAACGATTACTATAGTGATAACTGTAATGAAAACTGTAACGATTACTATAGTGATTACTATAATGATAACTAAAGTGAAAACTGTGATGTAATTATAGTGACTAATATGATGATAGCTATAGTGAAAACTGTAACGATTACTATAGTGATTACTATAACAATTACTAAAGTGAAAACTGCAATGATAATTATAGTGACTATTATAACGATAGCTATAGTGAAAACTGTAATGATAATTATAGTGACTATTATAACGATAGCTATAGTGAAAACTGTAACGGTTATTATATTGATTATTATAACGATAACTAAAGTGAAAACTGTGACCGTAATTATAGTGAGTATTACGATAGCTATAGTGATTACTGTAGTGATTACTATAACCATAACTAAAATGAAAACTGTGACGATAATTATAGTGACTATTATAACGATAGCTATAGTAAAAACTGTAATGATTACTGTAGTGATTACTATAACGATAGCTATAGTGAACACTGCGATGATAACTATATTGACTATTATAACGATAGCTATAGTGAAAACTGTAACAATTACTGTAGTGATTTCTATAAGAATAACTATAGTGAAAACTGTAATGATAATTATAGTGAGTATTATAATGATAACTATAATGAAAACTGTAATGATTACTGTAGTGATTACTATAACCATAACTAAAGTGAAAACTGTGACGATAATTATAGTGACTACTATAACGATAGCTATAGTGAAAAATGTAATGATTACTTTAGTGATTATTATAACTACAACTAAAGTGAAAACTGTGACGATAATTATAGTGAGTATTATAACAATAACTATAGTGAAAACTGTAATGATTACTTTAGTGATTACTATAACCATAACTAAAGTGAAAACTGTGACCGTAATTATAGTGAGTATTATAACGATAGCTATAGTGAAAACTGTAACGATTACTATAGTGATTATTATAACTACAACTAAAGTGAAAACTGTGACGATAATTATAGTGAGTATTATAACGATAGCTATAGTGAAAACTGTAACGATTACTATAGTGATTATTATAACTACAACTAAAGTGAAAACTGTGACAGTAATTTTATTGAGTATTATAATGATAGCTATAGTGAAAACTGTAACGATTACTGTAGTGATTACTATAATGATAACTAAAGTGAAAACTGACACTGATTATAGTGACTATTATAGCGATAGCTATAGTGAAAACTGTAACGATTACTGTAGTGATTACTATAACCATTACTAAAGTGAAAACTGCAACGATAATTATAGTGACTACTATAACCAGGGGTGCACATAATTTTTTCAGCCTGGTTCTCATAAGAGATCCTGGAGATTTGGTTTGGTCGTCACACTGCTTTTTGTGTGTATATTTATGTGTATATATATATATATATATAGCGTGACCCATTAACATTGCATTTTAGTTTTTTTTTTTTTAGTAAAATAATAAACTAAATAAAAATGTATGATAATATTATTAAAAATAAAAGGTAGGCCTATTATTAAATTCAAATACAATTGTTTTATAGTAAACTTAAAAATAAAATGCTAATATTTGCTACTACTTTCTTTGTTTGCCTCTTTAAGAAGAATCCCTTAATGTATTTCCCAACTGTAAGTCGCTTTTGATAAAAGCATTTAAAAATAAATAAATAAACGGTTTTCATAATTTTCAAATTTAAAATCAGCAGGCTTTTATTTTGGCGGGTTGCCGCCAAGTAGGTATACATGTTCTGGATTTAGTGCTGCTGATTAAAGAGTGTCATTGAATGAATGTTACAGTTTTGGATTGTGCTTTTAAAACGGCATGGGATAGCCTAGATTTATGCTTTCAGTTTGAAAATAAATCTTATATAGTACAGTTTGTCGATCTAAAATGGTAATTGTGTATTAACAGCTGTCAGCCATGTCAGTACGCAAATGCGCTGTCAGAACTTATTTATATAGCGCATTTTTTATTTTGGTCACGCATGCGGACCTGCGGACCACTTATGTGCACCCCTGTCTATAACGATAGCTATAGTGAAAACTGTAATGATTACTGTAGTGATTACTATAACAATAACTATTGTGAAAACTGTAATGATAATTAAAGTGACTATTATAACAATAACTATAGTGAAAACTGTTATGATAATTATAGTGACTATTATAACGATAGCTATAGTGAAAACTGTTATGATAATTATAGTGACTATTATAACCATTAACTATAGTGAAAACTGTTATGATAATTATAGTGACTATTATAACGATAACTATAGTGAAAATGGTGACGTAATTATAGTGACTATTATAACGATAGCTATAGTGAAAACTGTAATGATTACTGTAGTGATTACTATAAGGATTACTATGATTAAAACAGTGACGATAATTACAGTGACTATTATAACGATAACTATAGTGAAAACTGTAGTGATTACTGTAACAGTAACTATAGTGAAAACTAACAATAATTATAGTGATTACTACAACAATAACTATAGTGAATGTAACAATAACTATAGTGAAAACTAACAATAATTATAGTGATTACTATAACAACAACTGTAGTGGAAACTAACAATAATTATAGTGATTACTATAACAATAACTATAGTGAAAACTAACAATAATTATAGTGACTATTATAATGATAACTATAGTGAAAACTGTAATGATAATTATAGTGACTATTATAACAATAACTATAGTGAAAACTGTTATGATAATTATAGTGACTATTATAACAATAACTATAGTGAAAACTGTTATGATAATTATAGTGACTATTATAATGATAGCTATAGTGAAAACTGTTATGATAATTATAGTGACTATTATAACAATAACTATAGTGAAAACTGTTATGATAATTATAGTGACTATTATAACAATAACTATAGTGAAAACTGTAATGATAATTATAGTGACTATTATAACGATAACTAAAGTGAAAATGGTGACGGTAATTATAGTGACTATTATAACAATAACTATAGTGAAAACTGTAATGATAATTATAGTGACTATTATAACAATAACTATAGTGAAAACTGTTATGATAATTATAGTGACTATTATAACGATAACTATAGTGAAAATGGCGACGTAATTATAGTGACTATTATAACGATAGCTATAGTGAAAACTGTAATGATTACTGTAGTGATTACTATAAGGATTGCTATGATTAAAACAGTGACGATAATTACAGTGACTATTATAACGATAACTATAGTGAAAACTGTAGTGATTACTGTAACAGTAACTATAGTGAAAACTAACAATAATTATAGTGATTACTACAACAATAACTATAGTGTATGTAACAGTAACTATAGTGAAAACTAACAATAATTATAGTGATTACTATAACAATAACTATAGTGAAAACTAATAATAATAATTATAGTGATTACCTATAGTGAATGTAACAATTACTATAGTGATTACCAGTGTTGGGGAGTAACTAGTTTCATGTAATGGAATTACATAATGTAATTACAAAATAATGTAACTGTAATCTGTTAGTGTGTAATTAAATTATAGTTACTTATGAAAATGTTAATGATTACAAAGAGGGTTACACCTAAATATTTTTATACACACCCATATACAGATTTAATTGATTTCTTTCCCAAATTGCTTTGACTGCTTTAAATTATGAGACTCCAATGTTTCAGGAGTTCCGGACACAGAATAGGACACGTTTATATGATAACCATTTTATTTCTTATTTGGGTTTATCTACATAATTTTTTTTTTTTTTTAAGATTGGCTGTTAGATGCCTGTGTTTGCGGTCATAGCTATGCAACGATTTGATTTCAAAAACAGTGTCATAGCTATTAAACTATTTCTTGTTTTGGTTTTAAATCTGTGTTTAACCTTAGAATTATCTCTCTTAAAAAGTGGTGCTTTTGTGGTGGATGTGCTTTAAAATTAAATTATAATCTTAATTCAAATGATGAAGGATTTTGAAAGTCTGACAGTAATCGGCGTTGAGTACTACTGTAAGGTTAACCCTGCCTGCTTTAAATGTTTCAAAATGATTAACATTTGAAAATATCAGGGAAATATCAGGTCAGGCTGAAACTCGAGACACTTCAGGACAGCCCAGTGTTTTTCCATGCACTGGTCAATTGTGAGAGTTTGCTCTATTTTGATTTCATGACATGCCATTCTTTCAGACTAGTGGAAAGAAAACATCCAAAATACACATTTAAGTGTTTATTTTATTGCACTTTATCTATTTGCGCCAGTAGTTTTCAATTATAATCCATATCTTCAAAAATGTGTTTCTCCACTTCAGCAGCACATACATACAGTATGCCAAAACCTACAGATTTATCCCTCTCTATATTCTGAAGGTTTTTACTGAGGGGTTTGCTCATACATCATTCACACAGTTTTATTATTACACTTTATTTATTTGCATCATGTAGTTTTGTGTAGTTGTCATGTAGTTTTGTGTGGTTTGTATTTTCCAGGCCGTATGTCTACGCCATCCACTCAGAGCAGCCGGATGCATACGGACACATCCTGGGTCCACTGAGCAACGAGGTGAAACACCCACACACACACACACACACACACATAGACTTTGACTAGTGTGTGACATTTAGAGGAGGGTAAATATGGTGTGTGTGGCAGCTGGATAACACTCTCAGGAAGATCGATAACATCATCGGTCAGCTGATGAACGGCCTGAAACA
Source organism: Cyprinus carpio (assembly GCF_018340385.1). Classification (NCBI taxonomy): domain Eukaryota; kingdom Metazoa; phylum Chordata; class Actinopteri; order Cypriniformes; family Cyprinidae; genus Cyprinus; species Cyprinus carpio. The sequence continues at coordinate 5,434,715 of NC_056590.1, forward strand.
GATGAACCTCCATCGCTGTGTGAACGTCATCCTGGTGGGCGATCACGGTACGATCTCTGGTGTTCTAGCACAGAAACACACACACATACATACAATTACAGTGGGCCTAAAGTCAAAAGTCCTACTTGAAAATTTGTTACTCTCACACAGACCCTCATTTAAACGGACTTCTCACAGCAAATGTTCAGTGCCTTTGTGTGTGTGTGTGTGTGTGTGTTTGTGTTTGGGGGTGTATGATTGTGATTGTGAAGGGTATTTGTGTTTTTGCTGTTTGGGTGTTGATGTTATCACACTGACCCCAGGGTCCTCCGGAAGAATCGGCCCCAAAAACGCCAGCACACCATGTGAATACACACGCTTATCTCACTTAAAGGGACAGTTCACACACACAAAAAAATACAATTCTGTTATTATTTACTCAAATTGTTCCAAAATTATTTTATTTTTTTTTTTGTTGTGAACAAAAGAGGATATTTTGTGGAGAGTTGGGAACCAAACAGCTGCTGGTAGCCATTGACTGTCACAGTATGGAAAAATGATGACAGAATTCTCATTTTTGGGTGAACTGTCCCGTTCAGTGTGGTTATGTAGTAGTTTACACCCTGCGTATACACAAACTCTAAAAACATTAGTTTCACTTACACACGTGTACTTCTAAAACCTTCATGTTTCTTCATGTTTTAGATGATCCGAAGGAAATCGTAGCGAATCTAACAGTAAGTCCATCAATGGCATCCTTCAGACAGACTCACTGTTGTGTTTGTACATGGTGCTGCATTTGACCTTTGACCTGATTCCAGTGTAAGATGCCCAATCAGCACTTCAAGCCGTACCTGAAGCAGCACCTGCCCAAACGCCTGCATTACACCAACAACAGACGCATCGAGGACGTGCACCTGCTCATGGACAGGAAGTGGCACGTGGCAATGTGTGTATCACTGTGTGTGTGTAATATGTGATATGATGTTTGATATTGTGTTTGAGATGTGTGCTGTGTTTGAGAGCAGATCTCCTGCGACCTGCGGCTTCTTTGGAGATCATGGCTTTGACAACAAGATCAGCAGCATGCAGGTAAATCAATCAATCAATCAATTAATTAATTAATTAATTAGTTTGTTCAGTAATTTTTTACTCTGTTCCTCTTTTCGTTTTTTTGTTTTTGTTTTTTTATAGGATCTTTCTGGGATTTGGACCAAACTTCAATTTTAAGACAGAAGTGCCTGTCTTTGAGAACATCGAGCTGTATAACGTCATGTGTGGTGAGAAAATGCTGCCGGGCTTCTCAAAATAGTTTGGATTATGAGAATCGTGACAGATTCATGCTGTGTGTGTGTGTGTGTGTGTGTGTGTGTGTAGATCTGCTGGGTTTGACTCCAGCTCCTAATAACGGGACTCACGGCAGTCTGAACAGCGTGTTGAGGAAGCCCCCCTACACCCCCACACAGCCAGAGGAAGTGACATCACCCACGCCTTTAGCCCCGCCCACTGAGGTGACCCATGACCTGGGCTGTAACTGTGACGATGAGGTCAGACACACACTCACACACACACTCACTTTTAAACACACACACACACACACACACTCACTCTTAAACACACACACAACACACTCAGACACATACTAACACTCACACACACTCACACACACACACACTCACTCACTCACTCACACACACATACACACACTCACACATACTCTAACACTCACACACACACACACACACACACACACACACACACACACACACACACACTCACTCAGACACACACACTCACACACACACACACACACACACTCACACACACACACACACTAAATTAAATAATAAATAAGACTGAAGCACACACAAACTAACACACACACAAAAAAACAAAAAAAAATTCACTTTTACACAGAAACACACACACACACACACACACACACACACACACACACACATGCGTGTCCTTTACAGGTCAGTGGATTGAGTCTCTTCTCGTTCACAGAACAACATTGAAGAAAGTTCCCAGAGGTTTCCTTCAGCTGCTGACGGACTGTTGAACAGTTAAGATCCGTTTCACTTTCACATTCATGTCATCCTTCAGTGACCGGTCATGTGATCAAACAGGCAGGACATATCCGTGTGTGTGTGTGTGTGTGTGCATACAATACAATATAACCTAAAATATGTATGTATTGGGGTTATTATAGTTAACTAAAACTAAAACCAGAAAAAGGTTTTTGTTACTTAAAATAAGTTCAAATGAACTGAAATGAAATAAAATTAAAAAGCTTAAAATTCATTTCAAATAGTTGCATTATTTTAGTTTACCTTCTAATAAATAACATAAAACTAACAAATAAAAATTAATAAAACTATATAGACATATACACAAAAAACTTTAAAACTTTAAGTGCTATGTATGTATCTATGTGTGTATCTATCTAAAATAATAAATAAAATTTAATATAAACTATATAGACATGTTTTTAAAAAAACGGGCAAAAATGCAACAACAAAAAAAAGAGAGCGAGAATACTCTGATTTTTAAAGGACTGTGGATTTGAACATCCTCTGTCGCCATCTGTGGTTGAAACACTAAACTACATTGAGACAGAAGTTATTTAAAGCCTGGGTTTACTTCACTTTCCTCGCTCTGTTTCGTCTCGCGCACAGATTTCAGAGTAAACCGTCAGTTTTGGGGTGGTTTCCCTTTAAGACGGATGTCAAACTCACTTTCACTGAGGACCACTTCAACATTATGGCTGCCATCAAAGTTACAAATGTTACTACTCCTTAACATATCTATATATTGTTAAATAACTGTCTCTTTATTTTAGTATTACTTAAGTTAGAAATATTGCATTTGCATAGATAAAAATATGTTATTGCTCTATGTTATTTTAACAAAAATCCTTTTAATTTATCAGTTTAAGAAATCCAAATTACTCTATAAATCAAAGTAAATAAAGATAAGTATCATCAAACATACCGGTCATTACATTAACTTTGTTAAAAACTGTTTTGTTACATTTATGGTACAACTAATGATTGTGAGCTGCTAAGAACGTGTGACAGATACGGCATTTTTAAAGAAAAACAAATGATTTTCTGTTTCTATGTGGCATGCGATTTATTCGCAGAAATTGACTTTGACGTGCATATGATACACAATCAATGCTTGTAGTAGAAAAAAAGAAGTGGTGCTCGACCGCACTCCCCCACACAAAAATAAATAAATGCAAACTAAAGTACTAAAAAAGTACTTTTTCATTTTCATAATTTGCAATGAATGCATATAGTGCCAAAATAAATAAATAAATTCACGAGTAACTGTTTGCAATTCAATTCACATTTATTAGTGTAGCACTTTTCATGATACACTGTTGCAAAACAGCTTCACAGAAAATGAACTTTTAGTAGTTTACAGCACTTTTAATAAAAAAAATAGCACAAGTCAATCTGCGATACCAAACAGGAACACAGGGGGGCGCCACAAGAGCACTAAACTGACGTGACTGAGCCTGAATCTGTTTTTTAGTTGTCTTGCTCTGGAGGCCTAGATGACGTCACCTCGATCCAAAATAAGAC
>NC_056590.1:5445786-5485786 GCF_018340385.1 Cyprinus carpio
CCACTTCTCAAACCCTTTTGTGGCCAGTTAAATGAAAGCCAAAGAACAATAATCCTGTGTTTCTCGGCAGAGCTGGGAGGACGAGTCTCGCTGGGTGGAGGATCTGCTGAAGTTACACTCGGCTCGAGTGAGAGACGTGGAGCTGCTCACGGGCCTGGACTTCTACCGCTCCGCCGCGCTGCCGTACACGCGTGTGCTGGCGCTCAAAACACACATGCAGACCTTTGAGGACGACGTGTAACGAGACGTCTAACACTCACCGCAGCCCACGCTTCCACTGTATAGTTTTATTCACTGTGTCATATTTATTATTCACCTTCAAGCTAATAATTAAACCGCCTCTCAGCTCACAACACACAACCACTACAGCTCAGTGTGTTCACGTCATTCACATCAGTTACCGCAATGACAAGAGTCCCACTGAGAAATGTGCTCACATCCTTGAAATAAAGTCAAATGCAGTAAAATGTAGTTTTTTTTGTAATTTTTTGTTTTTTAAATATAATGATTAGAACTGTCTATTGTTAATGTCATGATGCAAGAATAATCTAAAAACCAAATGAAAAACATACAATAGTTTAATACTGCTCACAGAGCCAAATAAATAATACATTTAAAATTGCATTTGTTAAATTAGTTTACTTCATTAGCTAATATGAACTAACATTGAAAAATACTTCTTATGAATTTATTTATTTATTTAATAAATATATGTTTTTTTTTCTTTATGTTTTTTGTTTTGTTTTCCAATACAAATATCTTAACATTTATAAAACCAGATGCATTATTACTTTGATGCAAAATGACTTAAAATATTAAGTCTTAAACTCAATTTCATAATAAAATGTTTAGTTTTAAGCTTAAATTTTTGATCATTTAAACCATTTAATTCTGATCAATTTTCCAGGACTTTTAAATAATTTAGCTTCTCCAGTAAATGTGTCTTGATTTTAGGATGTTTAGATATTCAAACTGGAAAACAAGACAAAATACTCTGTTGCAGTTTAGTTAATATTAATTTTTATAAAAATCAGAAGTTGAATCTGTTACTATTATTTAATGGAGCTGAGCAAACATAAACACAATGAACAGCTGTATTTTTATTACCTAACATTAAAGATTAATAAATAATGTAACTGAAGTATTTCTCATTGTTAGTTAGTTAATATTTGTTCATGCATAAACCATCAATAACTGAAAGGACTTTATTGTAAAACGTCACCAGGGTCTTTTATGTGCTGCAATCTGGTTTCATATATTGTTTACTCAGATTGCACTGATTAATTTAGATGCTTGTAGTCTTTCCAGAGAAACACATAATTGCAATGACGTGAAAGTTCCAGGTTGCCGGTTAGTTACGACGTGGATGAATGCAGTGAGTGTGTGTGTGTGTTAGAGAGAGAGAGAGTGAGCGAGCGTGTGTTTAGTATTTGGCCTTCTGGTTTCTTTCTGTTCACTCTGGATTTGTCTCTAGTGTATGAAAAATATGAGAAAACATGTGAAAAGTGAATTTGTGCGTGTTTAGCGTGAATCTGTTTCCTGTTGGTGGAAGACGGTCATGTGACTCGTGATCTGCGCGAGTGATGCTCTGTCTTATTAATGAGTGTCATTAATGATTTCGTTCCATCAATAAATTCCTGAACTGTCAGTAAAATGGGTTGTCACATGTTCCTGTTCACATACATCTGTGTGTGTGTGTGTGTGTGTGTGTGTGTGTGTGTGTGTGTGTGTGTGTGTGTATGCACACGCTTGTGCATGTGTGTGTGTGTGTGTGTGTGTGTGTGTGTGTGTGTGTGTGTGTGTGTGTGTGTGTGAACTTGTGTGTGAGAACTTGTGTGAGTTTGTGTATGCACATGCGTGTGCAATGTGAGCGTTTGTGTGTGAGCTTGGGTCTGAGTGTGTGTGAGCTTGTGTGTGCGCGTGTAGTTGTGAGTGTGTGAGCTTGTTTGTGCGTGTGTGTGTGTTTGTGAGAGAGCTTGTGTGTATGCACATGCTTGTGCATATGTGTGTGAGTGTGTTACACACGCTTTTGCATATGTGTGTGTGAGCTTGTGTGTATGTGTGTGTATGCACACGCTTGTGCGTGTGTGTGTGTGTGTGTGTGTGTGTGTGTGTGTGTGTGTGTGTGTGTGTGTGTGTGAGTGTGTGCACATGCGGGTGCAATGTCGACTTGTGTGTGAGCGTCTGAGTGTGTGTGAGCTTGTGTGTGGTGCGTGTGTGTGGTGTGTGTGTGTTGTTGTGAGAGAGCTGTGTGTATGCACAGTGTTTGTGCAAATGTGTGAGTGTGTTACACACGTGTGTGTGTGTGTGTGTGTGTGTGTGTGTGTGTGTGTTGCACACGTTATGCATGTGTGTGTGTGTGTGTGTGTGTGTGTGTGTGTGAACTTGTGTGAGTTTGTGTATGCACATGCGTGTGCAATGTGAGCGTTTGTGTGTGAGCTTGGGTCTGAGTGTGTGTGAGCTTGTGTGTGCACGTGTAGTTGTGAGTGTGTGAGCTTGTGTGTGCACGTGTAGTTGTGAGTGTGTTAGCTTGTGTGTGCACGTGTAGTTGTGAGTGTGTGAGCTTGTGTGTGCACGTGTAGTTGTGAGTGTGTGAGCTTGTGTGTGCCGGTGTGTGTGCGAGTGTGTTTGTGAGAGAGCTTTTGTGTATGCTTGTGCATATGTGTGTGAGTGTGTTACACACGCTTTTGCATATGTGTGTGTGAGCTTGTGTGTATGTGTGTATGCACACGCTTGTGCGTGTGTGTGTGTGTGTGTGAACTTGTGTGAGTTTATGTATGCACATGCGTGTGCAATGTGAGCGCTTGTTTGTGAGCTTGGGTCTGAGTGTGTGTGAGCTTGTGTGTGCGTGTGTGTGTGTGTGTGTTTGTTTGTGAGAGAGCTTGTGTGTATGCACACGTTTGTGCATATGCGTGTGAGTGTGTTACACACGCTTTTGCATGTGTGTGTGTGTGTGTGTGTGTGAGCTTGTGTGTATGTGTGTGTTTGCACGCTTATGCATGTGTGTGTGTGTGTGTGTGTGTGTGTGTGTGTGAGAACTTGTGTGAGTTTGTGTATGCACATGTGTGTGCAATATGAGCATTTGTGTGTGAGCTTGGGTCTGAGTGTGTGTGAGCTTGTGTGCTGTTGTGTGCAGGTATTAGCTAGTGTGCAAGTATGTATATATTTGAGCTTGCGTGGATGTGCACGTGAGTGTGTGTGTGTGTGTGTTTGTGTGTGTGTGTGTGTGTGTGTGTGTGTGTGTGTGTGTGTTGTTTATGTTTGTGTTCAAATTCACGTCTAGAGAAGTGTGTTCACGTCTTCACTAAGAAATGTGCTCACATCCTTGAAATAAAGTCAAATGCAGTAAAATGTAGTTATTTTGTAATTTTTTTTTTATTCATTTATATATATATATATATATATATATATATATATATATATATATATATATTATATATATATAATGATTCCTATAACTGTCTATTGTTAATGTCATGATGCAAGAATAATCTAAAAACCAAATGAAAAACATACAATATTTTAATACTGGTCACTATAGTAACGTGAAAGTGAAAAGTGAAAACAAACCCAAATAAAAAATACATTTAATAATAATGCATTTGCATAATGACTTACAGTAAAATTGCATTTGTTAAATTAGTTTACTTCATTAGCTAATATGAACTAACACTGAAAAATACTTCTAAAGCATTTATTAATTTCACAAATCAAAATATGATTTTCTTCCTGCATATTTTATTAGTTTAGTTAATATTAATTTTTATAAAAATCAGAAGTTGAATCTGTTACTATTATTTAATGGAGCTGAGCAAACATAAACATACAATGAACAGCTGTATTTTTATTAACTAACATTAAAGATTAATAAATAATGTAACTGAAGTATTTCTCATTGTTAGTTAGTTAATATTTGTTCATGCATAAACCATCAATCACTGAAAGGACTTTATTGTAAAACGTCACCAGGGTCTTTTATGTGCTGCAATCTGGTTTCATATATTGTTTACTCAGATTGCACTGATTAATTTAGATGCTTGTAGTCTTTCCAGAGAAACACATAATTGCAATGACGTGAAAGTTCCAGGTTGCCGGTTAGTAGTTACGGTAATTACGACGTGGATGAATGCAGTGAGTGCGTCTGAGCGAGTGTGTGCACGTGTAAACAAATTTGAGTGCATGTGAGAGCTTGTGTGCGAGTGTGTATGCACAGGTGTGTGCATATGTGAGCGCATGCGTGTGTATGTGTGAGCTTGTGTGTCGTGTGTGCGCGTTTGAGCTATTTTGAGTGTGTGTGTGTGTTTGTGTGCGAGTGTGTATGCACAGGTATAGTGCAAGTTTTTTTTTTTTTGATGTTGTGGTGTTTCACTCTGCCCTTTTTATTAGCAAAATAAAATACAAGATACTGTGCAGATAATGATAACTATGTGATAATGAGCAGTGATATATTAACACTGACTCTTTATGAGCTCTGTATCACCTCATATTCTCTCCAGTTTATCTGCACCAGGGTTATTGTAAAAAACTGAAACTAAAAACCTAAAATCCTTTTCTTTGTAAAATATAAAAAAACCTTTCACTTTTTTCCTTGGTTTAAGTTGAAGTTTTTAAGTAACTAAAACTTAGATACTTATATAAATATAAGCATTTCAAAAACACAACAGAATTGCTAAAGCTTTAACCAAAATTAAAACTTAAACAAAATATAAAAAATCAAAATGAATGTAAAATATCAGCACCTATTATAGTACATCAATGATCTGCACAAAGCGCTATCTGAACTCTGATCCTCACGACACATGCTGCAATAACTATTTCAGTTTTATCAGCTCATGAGAAAATGTTTGTACTTTCATTCTTATCCAGAAGTTTCAGCACTCTAATATAAATACACAGCTGAGCTAAGATATACACCATCATCCGTGTGTGTGTGTGTGTGTGTGTGTGTGTGTGTGTGTGTGTGTGTGTGTGTGTGTGTGTGTGTGTGTGTGTGTGTGTGTGTGTGTGTGTGTTAACAGCTAATGTTCTCAAACACAGTCCAGAGTTCACACACACACACACACACACTTCTGCAGAAGGTCTGAGTCTGCGCTCAGTTTCTTCTGGCCGTCATCATGGACTTCAAGAGCAAGCAGAAGAAGAAAGTTCTTGTGGTGAGTTGAGACTCTTTTCAGCTCATTATTGGTGAATCAATCTCATAAATCCTCCAATAAGATCCTACTGGATCCACTGAAATTCATATTTTTGAGTTTATTGATTCAGTAGTTCCAGTTTGATGGTGGAGGCACTGACTTCATGAGTGTTTCTGTAGGATCATCTGCGTTCAGTCTGTGGAGGATCAGAGAGATTTCATGAGCTCTAGACGAACGATGATAATGTGACATCACAACACAGTCACAGTAGTTAACGAGCGAGAGAGACTTTCATTCGTCGAAACCACAAACACACACCAGTGGCCTGACAGGCTGGAATTGTTTAAAAGCAGTTTATACTGTATGCACTGTTGAGAACTATTTTACAAACACTGAAAAAGGACAATATTCATATTGAGAGAAAAAAAAATGTTTTTGCGAATATAGTCAAAGCTTAAATGGTACAACACAGTAGGATTTTTTAGAAAGGAAACTTTAAAAGAGAGAGAGAAAAAGATGAACTACATTCTTAAAAATAAAGGTGCTTCACAATGCCATAGAAGAAGCTTTTTGTCTAAATGGTTTCATAAAGAACCGTCAAGAACCTTTTGAAGCACCTTTATTTTTAAGAGTGTAGGGAGAATAAATAAATAAATGCTGTATAATTTGCTGCATTGTGTGAATAATATGTAATCCATAAAGTAATTGAAATCTGATTATGAGCAGTTTAAAATGTGTTATGATCGTTTATTTTTTGGTTTATGTTTGTTTATTTCAGATTGCATGTAATCAGTTACTCAGCTCTGGTAATAGACAAACAAAATACAAAGTCTGGACCTTTTACTGAGCAATTACATTTTTATAGAGCTATGAACATGACGTGTGTGCGTGCGTGCGCGCGCGTGTGTGTGTAGATCTCGGTGCTGCTGGCCGTGTGTGTGGTGGTGATCATTCTGGGTTTGGGTTTGGGTCTCGGTCTCCAGCTGCAGGACTGCAGGAATAAAGGTGAGAAATAAACACACACCAACATCAGCACCTCGTGTTTTAACACAACTAGAGAAATGCTGGCTTGAGAAAGCCTAGCTATAAAGTTTGAAGTGAGCTTGAACTTTGAATATCTTAAGTATAAGTATTAAATACATTTGTATGAGTTACAGTCAGACTTTAGGACTTTATGTCCCACTGTTATGTATGACTGATTGAAGGAAAGCTGTTGACAGTGGCAGATTTTATTGTATAAATTAAAGGCAGTTGGGTTTGATGGGTTCAGTCCTATCTTGATGACAGAGGCCAGAGAGTCGCACACAAGCTCACACATGCACTCAAATCTAGTTTACACGTGCACACACAAGCTCTCTGCCTCTCTCACACACACTCGCACACAAGCTAACACACGAACATGCACTCACTCAAATTTGTTTACACGTGCACACAGACTCACTGATGAAATAAGTTATATTTGTTTATAAGTGAAAATAGAAGATAAGCTAACACACGTCGCACACAAACTTACACATGCACTCAAATTTGTTTACACGTGCACACAGACTCACACATGCACATGCACTCAAATTTAGTTTACACGTGCACACATACTCACACATGCACATGCACTCAAATTTAGTTTACACGTGCACACATACTCACACATGCACATGCACTCAAATTTAGTTTACACGTGCACACATACTCACACATGCACATGCACTCAAATTTAGTTTACACGTGCACACATACTCACACATGCACATGCACTCAAATTTAGTTTACACGTGCACACATACTCACACATGCACATGCACTCAAATTTAGTTTACACGTGCACACATACTCACACATGCACATGCACTCAAATTTAGTTTACACGTGCACATACTTGCTTAAGGCTGTATTGTCTGATCCTTTATCAGTTAATTGTGGAGTATTTTAGGTGCCTTGTTTTTTTTTTTTAAAGATGTGGTTGCTAGGGTATTCTGGGTGGTTGTTTGAGAATTGCTATGCAGTTGCTAGGGTGTACTGGATGGTTTCTAGGGTGTTGTTATAGTGTTGCTATGCTATTGCCAGATATTAAACATGATATTTTGCCTATAGAAAATGATATTGTTAGAACAGTTTTTTGCATTAGGACATTGTTTTGACACTGGTGTGTGTGTGTGTGTGTGTGTGTGTGTGTGTGCGTGTGTGTGTGTGTGTGTGTGTGTCAGACGTGTCGGCGTCCTGCAGGAATCGTTGCTATGAGCCGTTGGATGTGGATTCAGCGTCGTGTCGCTGTGACAGTCAGTGTGTGGAGACTCACAGCTGCTGCTTTGACTACAAGGACATCTGTCTGCTGCCCAGTGAGTGACCATAATGTGTGTTATCTGAACATCTGTGTCCACACTTACAAGTCTGTGCCTTACAGAAGCCGAGTGAGTTTAACAGATACAGTATTTAACTAATGGTTAGACTCAGTTATGATATTAAATGTTTTCTAAATGAAGTTAGTTGTTGAATTACGCACTCTATACAAGCATCTGTTTACTGTCAAAATAAAGCTATATATTCAACCAGCCTGTCCCATACCAGAATATTCAATTGCTGGTGATGTTTGCCGTGACTTTTTTGTTTATTGCAACATTTGTATCAATTTAAGGGCAATTATGAAAAAAAACAAAAACAAAAAAACAATATAGTTTTAAGTTTTACCATTATAATTACAATCATTTTTACAGTGTATGTCTGATATTTGTAATAATTTCCTTTAACTGTACTCACTGTACACTACACAGTGAAAAACTGTAATAGATCATGTAATGTTACAGTAAAATACTGTTCAATTTACAGTTTTTTGAAGTAAAAAATAATCTAATAATTTAGAGATAAAAACTAAACTGACTTTACCTAAGCTCACTATTTATGGCTTTCATTTAAATGTTTCTAAGTTTCTCAGTACATCAGGGTTTTATGTTCCATCTAATGTTGTTAAATGAATGTATATTGCATTATTTCAGTGTTATGTGTGTCAATATTTTAGCATTTACATCAGCTTGTGGAAAAGCTATTTGTATTGAACCTCATGTGTCTTTCGCTTTACCACACGTGTTTTATCCTGGCTATCAATGTATTATAAAGGCAATACAAGTTAATGAAATACACTTTTTTTTCTTTGTTTTTACTGTAAATCTAAGTTCAGTCTGTAAAACCTACCAGATTTTGTAATGTAATGTTCTAGCAACCACAGCTGCTGAATATGACCTAAATTTCAGGGATTTTTAACAGATTCAATAATAACACAAACATGATAATATAAGTCTTATAATAAGAATATGAACTAAAGCAGTTGAGCTGTTGTGTGTAGCTCAGAGCTGGGAGTGCACGGCGCTGCGCTGTGGAGAGAGACGGCTGTCCGGCAGCAGGTGTCACTGTTCTGAGGACTGTATGAGCGCCGGAGACTGCTGCTCCAACTACAACAGCGTCTGTGAGGGTGAGTCCGGCCTGCAGCGGGCGTCAGCTGCTGTGCTTCACACTGATAAAGCACACACACATTCTGTTCGAACTACACAGACAGCGACACCCTAAAAAATGAGCTTGTAATTAAAGCATAGATTATTGGAGTGCATGTTTTACAGCTGTTTCAGTTTTTCTACTCCCAAAACTCATGTTTTTAACTTTCAGTATTCCCAATATTCCTCTGTGTGTGTGTGTGCGTGTGTGTGTGTGTGTGTGTGTGTGTGTGTGTGTGTGTGTGTGTGTGTGTGATGCAGGAGACACAGAGTGGGTTCAGGATGAGTGTGTGGACATGAGCACTGCCAAATGCCCTGCCAGGTAACACACACACACACACACACACACACACACACACACACACATTCTCACATATGTGGTTAACAGGGACTCTCCACATGCTAACCCAGTATTATCCGCGGGTTCTTTGCTATTTCCTGCATGTATGTTCCAGCCGCTGGATAGATGAGTCAGACCAAGACTGCTGTGCTTCGAACGCAATGTTTATTTTCCAACATTTTCATTAGCTGTGTCTCTGCCTCATTCCACCGACTACCTTGTGTGTCTCTTTCCTTCCCACTGTCTTCTCTGTATCTGTACTGTATCTCGCGTATAATCTACTTTATTTAAACCTATCCATTTCGATTCTTACAGGCATAATGGTTTTTATACTATTATCATCCTACACCAACCTTACACCTAAACCTACCCCTTACAGAAAACTACTGGCAATTTTTTCATTTCATAAAACACCATTTAGTATGTTTTTTAGTGAACTGCACTGAATTCAGTTACTGATGAAGAAAAGTCAATTAAAACTCATAAAGTCCGAGAGAAATTAAGTAGATGAGAAAAAGATGACGTGAGAAGATGCGTTACAGTATATCAGAGTTCACTCACTGCATTCTTTGAGCAAAGACTGGAATATACAGCATGACTTCAGCCTGTGTATTATAAACGAATCACTACACCACTGAATCAATCATGAATGAATCACTACACCACTGAATCAATCATGAATGAATCATTTATGGCTTGATCAACGCACCACTGAATCAATCATGAATGAATCACTGCACCACTGAATCAATCATGAATGAATCACTGCACCACTGAATCAATCATGAATGAATCACTGCACCACTGAATCAATCATGACTGAATCAATCATGAATGAATCACTACACCCACTGAATCAATCATGAATGAATCACCGCACCACTGAATCAATCATGAATCACCCGCACCACTGAATCAATCATGACTGAATCACCGCACCACTGAATCAATCATGAATGAATCACCGCACCACTGAATCAATCATGATGAATCACCGCACACCACTGAATCAATCATGAATGAATCACTGAACTGAATCAATCATGATGAATCACCTACACCACTGAATCAATCATGAATGAATCACGCACCACTGAATCAATCATGAATGAATCACCGCACCACTGAAATCAATCATGAATGAATCACACACTGAATCCATCATGACTGATCACCGCACCACTGAATCAATCACTGAATCACGCACCACTGAATCAATCATGAATGCAATCATGACTGACTGCACCACTGAATCAATCATGAATGAATCACTGCACCACTGAATCAATCACATGAATGAATCACCGCACCACCACTGAATCAATCATGAATGAATCACTACACCACTGAATCAATCATGAATGAATCACTACACCACTGAATCAATCATGAATGAATCACTACACCACTGAATCAATCATGAATGAATCACTACACCAATAAACAGGTGGGTAGAGTATCCAAAAACTGTCCTGACTTTGGGAAAAGTAAAAGTGATCATCTTAATAGTTACTTCAGTAAGAATAAAAATATCCTTAAAGTTACTAGTTACTTTGGATCTTCAGATTTGGTTTCAGCTGACTGTACTAGGTTCATGGCCACTTCATGACGCTCTTTATGTTCTCTGTGTTCTTCAGTTTTCTGTTATGAAAGAGAAACCGCTTCAGATGATTGAATGTGTGCAGGGGACTTAACAAATGATTCAAACTGATTCGCAAACCAATTCAGACCATTTTGTCAACTTGTTAAATCAAGGCCTTGAACAGAATCGGCTCAAAAAGAGCGTTTCATTCGTGAATGGGGCATCACTCATTCCCCAGAAAATGCGCTTGGAATAAACTACACATTTCTAAACACACGTTGCGTTAAAATTCAAGGGCGTAGCTTTGATTTTGGCATTGGTGGGAACATGTCAAAGCATCTCTAATAAACTCTACACCCCTGAAAATCATAACATAACGATGTCTGACTTTGGAAACTATAGTTCTTAAATATGAAGAGGTCAAACAACTGATTCATGAGTTCATCCAACTTTCACCAAAAGCTTATGGACGTGATTATAAGAAATAAGAAATGAGAAGTACTCCTGATCTGAATCAAATGATTGGTGATACACAAAGTCCCTATTAAATGATTCGTGAACCCACACCGAAGTGCCGATCTGAATCAAATGATTCGAGAACCCGCACCGAAGTGTCCATCTGAATCAAATGATTTGCGAACCCGCACTGAAGTGCCGATCTGAATCAAATGATTCGCGAACCCGCAAATCAAATGATTTGCGAACCCGCGCTGAAGTACCGATCTGAATCAAATGATTCGCGAACCCGCACCGAAGTGTCCATCTGAATCAAATGATTTGCGAACCCGCACTGAAGTGCCGATCTGAATCAAATCGCGCGAACCCACACTGAAGTGTTCGATCTGAATCAAATGATTCACGAACCCGCGCTGAAAGTAGATCTCCGATCTGAAAATGATTCGCTAACCCGCAACCCTGAAGTGTCCATCTGAATCCACCCTGAATCAAATGATCGCGAACCCGAAACCCGCAAATCAAATGATTCGCGAACAAATCCGACGTGTCATCTGAAATGATCTTCACGAACCCGCGCTGAAGTACCGAATCTGAATCAAATGATTCGCGAACCCAAATGATTCGCGAACCGAAGTGTCCATCTGAATCAAATGATTTGCGAACCCGCACTGAAGTGCCGATCTGAATCAAATGATTCGCGAACCCGCAAATCAAATGATTCACGAACCCGCGCTGAAGTACCGATCTGAATCAAATGATTCGCGAACCCGCACTGAAGTGCCGATCTGAATCAAATGATTCGCGAACCCGCACTGAAGTGCCGATCTGAATCAAATGATTCGCGAACCCGCACTGAAGTGCCGATCTGAATCAAATGATTCGCGAACCCGCAAATCAAATGATTCGCGAACCCACACTGAAGTGTCCATCTGAATCAAATGATTCGCGAACCCGCACTGAAGTGCCGATCTGAATCAAATGATTCGCAAACCCGCGCTGAAGTGCCGATCTGAATCAAATGATTCGCGAACCCAACTGAAGTGCCGATCTGAATCAAATGATTTTCGCACCGAACCCGCAAAATCAAATGATTCGCGAACCCACACTGAAGTGTCCATCTGAATCAAATGATTCGCGAACCCACACTGAAGTGTCCATCTGAATCAAATGATTCGCAAATCCGCACAGAATTGCCGATCTGAATCAAATGATTCGCGAACCCGCAAATCAAATGATTCGCGAACCCACACTGAAGTGTCCATCTGAATCAAATGATTCGCGAACCCACACTGAAGTGTCCATCTGTGTAGGTTGGTTTTAGAAATCAAATGATTAGGTGACGATCTGTGTAGTGTGGTTTTTGATATGATGTTTAATTGCAGCGCTTTGAAGCGATAAAACATTTTGCGACACAGTGGTTTAGTTGATTCTGAGTTTCGAAAAGCTCTGTTTGACATCACTACGTGCTTTTTAAAATAATTTCATGCGATGTCTAAATTCATAAATTAATGGCTCTTTTGATCTGGTTTTTGCTAGTGATCATGAAGATAAAGAGGGTGAACTTGATAATTTGGCTGAACTGTGCTTGTGTGTTTGAAACACTTCTGCTCTTATCTGTTCTCACTCCACACATCTATTAAATGTGCACAGAGTATTTCTTTAACTTCTCAGGTATCAATGGTGTGACCGATTTTAGATGCGGGCGAAATTACAACAACAGTGTTACATACACATATTTAATTGTTTGATCAAAATTACTGCTAGGGATGATTTAGTATAGATAATGATTTATATATTTGTAGAGACATAAAGTTCCAACTAAATTCTGGCTGGTAGATTACTATAATTACCCAATTAATGCAGCCTAAAAATCCTTTAACAGATTGAGATATAGCAGCACTCAAAGCGCTTTACATTGTCAGGGGGTATCTCCTCACCCACCACCATTACTGATAGATTTCTTTGACTTTCTCAAGAATCTTTGACCCAGACAGAGACATACAGTGTATGTTGTTGTGAGGAGGAAAAGAAACACTAATTCAATAATGAAAATCCTGTCATCGTTTACTCATCCTCATGCTGTTCCAAACCTGTATGGGCCTGTTGACCACAAAAGATAATATTCTGAAGAATATTGGTTACTAACCTGCATGATGATGGTAGTGCTTTTAAAAATACAGATTGTGTCAAAGCACTTTACAGTATTAAATAGGAAAATAGTGCGTCAATAATGCAAAATACATATACTGAAAAAAAAAAAAAATGTATAGCCTGAATGCACTGTAAGTCGCTTTGGATAAATGCGTCTGCTAAATGCATAAATGTAAATGTAAAACAACAATAGTTGTAACATGGAGACAGTAGAGTTAGGATCCATGAGCAGCTTTATTAATTCAGGATGCAGGTCATACAGGCATAAATCAGTAATTGGCGTCAGATGCAACAAAGGCTGGGCAGATTCGTAAACAGAGTTCATGATCAGGGTCGAGGCAGGCAGCAGACAAACAATAGCATAAATCCACAAGGCAGGCAGGGTCAGAATAGGTAGGAAGCAATCAATCGTAAACGGGGAAACAGTCCAGGTAATCAGACACAGGGAAACCGCTCAGAAATATATCCAGGGCAAAACAAGACTTCGCAATGAGAGCAGGGAAGGCACAGTTTAAATAGGCCGAGTAATGGGAACCACCTGTGCAGGTAATTGTGGGAAATGAAGTCCGAAGAGATTTATTAGTACTCCGGTGATGGTTCCCTCTGGTGGTGATCGGAGGGAGCCACAGAGGCTGAATTTGTAAACACTGATTTTCAGTTAAAGGCAGTTCATCATTGAATTTAGTGACGTCATCATCCAGCTCAGTTCAGTTTAAATAGTCGACAATAATACTAAATGATAAATAATACTACAATACTAAAATGTTTGGTTACCCACATTCTTCTTTTGTGGATCAGGAGCCTCATACAGGTTTGGAACAACATTAGGGTGAGTAAATGATGACAGGATTCTCATTGTTTGGGTGAACTGTCCTTTTTTAGAAAAATTGAGTATCATTGAGCTCACATCATCTCTGCGGTGTGTGTGTGTGTGTGTGTGTAGTTTTGTTTGTGTTTGTTTGGGTGAACTGTCCTTTTTTTTTTAAGTTGCAGCCACCGGTTTGAGAGCTGAATATCTGCAGTCATGGCACACAGTGGTACCAGTGCTGGACAAGATCAGTGAGTCAAACACACACAAACACACATGTCCATCCTATGTAATCCTCTTTAAAACGCTGTGTGTGTGTGTGTGTGTGTGTGTGTGTGTGTGTGTGTGTGTGTCCAGGACGCTGCGGTACATCAGCACCCTTCATGCAGGCCGTGTTCCCCAGTAAGACGTTCCCTAACCACTACTCCATCGCCACAGTACGTCATGTCACACAAAAATATGCTACCGTTCACCACTAAACAAGTCCTGGTCAGAAGTTTGAGAAATTCCACTTTCTCAGATGTACTTTTTAGAGTGAGTGTACTGTAAATGTCTGTGGTTGCTGAGGTTGTAATTTCACTTCTCCTCCAGAGTTTTTTTGACCTATTTAGCTGCCTCTTGCATCTGAGTCTTTGAGTCTTTCATCATGGAATAAACTAATGAAATGAAGGGCAGGCAAATCACATAAACTGCTGAAACTGGCCATTTTAATTCTGTAAAGCCTGACATTTGAAGTAATAGTCTGAAAAATCAATATTTTTTTAAATTAAACATTTGCATATGTTTTTTTTTTATGTTTTGAATCATATTTGGGATGCAAAGTGGTGGAAAATTTCCAGAAAATGTCTGGAAACTTTCCAGAAGTTTCTGAAAATTCATAACATTTTCCAAAAAAGTTTCCAAAAATCATGTAAAGTTTTGGAAATTGTCCTTTTTGCAACCCTAATCAAGCTTTTATGACTCATATAGTCTGATACAGTGAGAATATGGAGGAAAAACAGCTCAGTTTTATTCAGAGACTCAAAAATATGAATTTGCTCCAGATGCTAAAAAAAAAACCCAAGATGGCGCCAGCGAGTTCGGTCACTCCGCTCAGATTGTGTTTTTATTTACTTTTTTACTTTTTTTTTGCTTTCTCTTTTAACACACATAATGTCTGCACTGATCATTTACGACAAAGAAACACTTTTGGACATTGGACACTGCTTCACTAACCTGTTTCAGGACACTTTATCCTCCAATCCGTAATCCGGTCGGTAAATCCAAAGGTGGTGGAGTGTGTTTCATGATTAACAAGAAATGGTGTGACCCCAGTAATATCTCCACTCTGTCGTGCTTCTTCTCGCCTCATCTGGAACATTTATCCATTATTTGCCGCCCATTCTATCTTCCCCGGGAGTTTTTATCGATCATCGTTACTGCTGTTTACATCCCACCACAAGCAGACACCGGATTGGCTTTGTCTAAGCTCCACGATGCGCTCAGCGGCAACATCAACAAACATCCTGACGCTGCTGTTATCATCGCTGGGGACTTTAACAAAGCCAACCTTCAACCTTGAACTTTTATCAACATGTATCCTGTCCAACCAGAGAACCGAATCCACTGGATCATTGCTACTCTCAGTTTAAGAATGCCTACAAAGCTTGCTCACTACCGGCTTTCAGCAAATCGGACCATCTCGCCATTTTCCTCACACCGGAATATAAACAAAGGCTCGTTCAAGAACCCCCGGTGCAGAGGGTGGTGACGCGCTGGTCCGCCCACTCAGAAGCCATGCTACAGGCGGCTCTTGATGACGTAGATTGGGACATGTTTCGGGCAAGTTCATCTGACGTCAGCAAGTTCACGGATGTAGCATTAAGCTTTTTAAACATGCTAGCCAAGCAAGTAACTGAAACAGTAACTATAAGGACATTCTCTAATCAGAAACCGTGGGTGGACAGAACAATCTGTGCAGCAGTAAACAAACGCACTGCTGCTTACAACGGCAGACTTATGTCGGGAAACATGAGCGAGTACAAAGCATAGTGTTTTGATCTGTGAAGAGAAGTAATGGTGATTAAACTGATAATCATGTGATCGGTTCGGAGGGCCCTAAAGCGAGTGAACGTCAGGAAAGCAGCCAGACCTGAAGGGATTTCTGGCCATGTTCTGAGGTCCTGCATTGATCAACTCGCTGGTTTGTTTACATCCATCTTTAATGAGTCTCTTGCTACCTCAGTGGTCCCCACCTCCTTTATCACCCCAACAGATCCACAGATGATCTCTCACTTTCTGCACTCTTCTCTCACACACGTTGACAGCAATAACAGGAACTATGTAAAGCTGCTATGTATTGACTATAGCTCAGCTTTCAGTACTATAGTCCCCATAAAGCTGGCTTCTAAACTCATAGACCTCGGCCTGAATTCTTCACTCTGCGACTGGATTCTTGATTTCCTCAGCGGCAGACCTCAAGTGGTGAAAGTAGGCCAGTTCACCTCTAACTCCATCACCCTGAATGTAGGAGCTCCACAGGGCTGTGTCCTGAGTCCCCTGCTCTTCTCTCTCTACACACATGACTGCGTGTCTTCCCACAGCTCCACATCTATTATCAAATTTGCTGATGATGGTTCTGGGCCTCATTCACAACAATAATGAGACCGCATACTTGGATGAGGTACAGAAACTTACATCATGGTCCCAGGACAATTGTCTCTCTCTGAATGTGAGCAAAACTAAAGAGCTGATTGTGGACTTCAGGAAGAGACAGCAGCAGCCCTGTACTCCTCTAATGATCAGTGGGACCCCTGTGGAGAGAGTGAGCAGCTTCAAGTACCTCGGTGTAAACATCTCCGAAGACCTGACTTGGACTTCACACATCCATACACAGGTTAATATCCGTCAGCTGAGGAAATTCAGGGTTTCGCCAGCAATCCTGAAAACTTTCTATTCAGGGGCCATAGAAAGTGTATCAAGGACTCAAACCACCCTAGTAACGTTCTTTTCACTTTGCTGCCATCTGGTAAGCGCTTCCGTAGCCTGATAGCAAAAACTGAGAGACTTAGGAGGAGCTTCTTCCCCCAGGCCACCAGGCTCCTAAACTCAAAACCAGCCTCTTAACATCTGCATGTCTCCACTTAATATTCACTTAATCAGTAAGATATTCATCATTCTCTACCTCATATTGACAAACTCACAGTGTCAAAACCTGTTTGCACATTTGCCTCTTGTACATTCCTGTGTATCTTAATATTTAAGACTACAGTATACTTTCATGCACATTATTTTCTATTCTGTATTTAATTCTACAGTATACATCTTTTTTTATATTTTATTCTTATATTTTTATTTTTTACCTTTCTTTAATTTTTTCATACCTATATTTATGTATATTTTCATCTGTGTTGTATTCTTTAATAATTGCACTGTCCATGGAGCGGACCTGACTCACATTTCACTGCTGGTTATATATGCTCTATATTAATAATATAATAATATTAATATTTTGAATATAAAAATTTTGAATCTTGAATCTTGCTGATATTCTGATGCTTGTAATGTAAATCAATGAGATCTTTATAACAGTAGTAGTAATCAGGTTAAGCTGAGCTGCTTCAGTCCAGTAAGTGTTCATCTGGAAATATTACTGCAGTTATTCTGAGCTTTACTTGATAAAAATCAGTCAAGATTTGACAGCAGAAAGACACGTGAAGCTCCGTGTGACTCCTTCTATGGCCACTTTGAAAGCAATCTGAGCAGCGCTGGAGAAAACACTCTAAACTATCAATCAGACGTCAGAAGACATGCAGGAAATTGAGTGTGAGACAGGTTTAACAGCATCATGTTGATCATTTGTTGATGAAGAGACTAGTTTTTGTAAGGTGTTTTGGATAAAAGCTTGTGTATGTGCAGGAAGTGATGTAAACTGTGGTCTTGTTCAGGGTCTGTACGCTGAGTCACACGGGCTGGTGGATAATAACATGTACGACCCAGTGTTCGACGCCTCCTTCAGTCTGTCCAACAGTGAGAAAAACAATCCCAGATGGTACCAGGGACAACCGGTAAACACACAAACACATACACACACACACACACACATCCGAGGCCCTGACGTCCTGAACTAACCTTTCACCTTTGACCTCAGATCTGGAACACAGCCATGTATCAGGGGCTGAAGGCCGGAACCTTCTTCTGGCCGGGATCTGATGTGGCCATAAACGGGAGTTTCCCAGATATCTACATGAATTACGATGGGTCAGTTTACCTCACACACACATCACATTGTGTTAAGGAGTGTGTGGTGAGTGTGGTTTGTGCGTCAGATTCATTCCTGATAGTGTAAACAGAGTGAAGTATCGTCACGACCGCAGCTCTTTAACGCAATGCTTCTCATCTCAAGTAAATAAGCTGTATTCGCAATGGAGATGGTTTCAGGTTGTGCCTGTTTTCGCTTAATCACTGTTTATAAACCTCTGCTGTTTAAAATCTGACCCTACACTGAGTTTGGGTCTCCTGTGCATTCGTTTAATTCAGATTTAGGTAGAAACTGTGTGGTTTTGTTTAATGTAGTTGATGTGTTTGTTTTCTCCTTGAAGCTCAGGAAAAGAGCCATAGAAATTCAAATGATTACTATTAGGAGTAGTAGTCTTTGTTTTATTCTTATTTTTATTACTAGTATTAGTATTGTTAATGTTAGTTTTGAATTAATATTTGTATTATTTGTATTCATGTAAATATTATTATTACTTTAGTATTTAGTATTTTAAGTAATAGTATTAATATTAGGGGGCAGCTGTGGCCTAATGGTTAGAGAGTTGGACTTGTAACCTGTAGGTTTTATTTTTGAGTCTCGGTTCTGGCAGGAGTTGTAGGTGGGAGGGAGTGAATGAACAGCGCTCTCTTCCACTCTCAATACTCATGACTGAAGTGCCCTTGAGCAAGGCACTGAACCCCCAGTTTCTCCCCGGGTGCTGGATATAGCTGCCCACTGCTCCGGGTGTGTGTTCACAGTGTGTGTGTGTTCACTGCTGTGTGTGTGCACTTGGATGGGTTAAATGCAGAGCACCATTCTGAGTATGGGTTACCCTACTTGGCAAATGTCACGACTTTCACTTCACTTTTCACTTTCAATATTAATAGTATTAGTATTAGTATTTTAATAGTATTATTATTAGTAGTAGTTTTATTAGTAGTAATAGTATAAATTATAGTATAGTATAATTTTAGTATTAGTATTATTTGTAGTACTAGTTTTATTGTTCATTTTATAAGTAGTTGTAATAGTAATAATATAAATTTTGATTTTAGTATCATTATACATATTTGTATTACTATTATTATTTCTATTAGTTTTATTATTAGTATTTGCATTACTGCGCAGTATTATTCTTAGTTTTAGTTTTAATGCTAGTATTATTATTAGTAGTATTAGTTTTATTCATATTAGTTTTATTTTTTTGTATTATTATTATTTGTATTAGTATTATTACTATTGTTATTATTAATAGTATAAGCAGTAGTATTAATTTAAGTTTTAATATTGACATTAGTTTTATTAGTAGTATTCCTATTAGTATTTATTTTATTTTTAGTATTAGTTTTAGTACTTTTATTAGTAGCATTAGTGTTGTATTAATATCATATATTTTATTTTTAGTACTATTATTTGTAATGGTATAGTAGTAGTACTATTATCTTTTATATTAGTATAAGTTTTATTATTAGTGTTATTAATATTGGTTTTTGTGTTTTGTAATATTAATAGTTGTAGTAGTAATGGGTTACAGTGGGGAAAATATTTATTTGATCCCCTGCTGATTTTTGTAAGTTTGCCCACTTACAAAGAAATGAAAGGTCTGTTATCTTCATGGTAGGTTTATTTTAACAGATAGAGACAGAATACCAACCAAAAACACATTATATAAAGGGTAGAAATTGATTAGCATTTCAGTGAAATAATATCCTCTACCAACCAGCAAGAATTCTGGCTCGCACAGATTGGTTATGTGTCCATGTGAAACACAGACTAGTTCTGTCACTTTAAGAAGTTACTCCTAATGTCAGCTCGTTAGGTGTATAAGACACCTGTCCACACAATCTGTGTCTTCCGTTCCAACCTCTCCACCACCAGCAAGAACAAAGAGCTGTCAAAGGATGTCAGAGACAAGATTCTAGATCTGCACAAGGCTGGAATGGGCCACAAGACCATCAGCAAGAAGCTTGGTGAGAAGGAGACAGCTGTTGGCGTGATTATTCGGAAATGGAAGAAATACAAAACTACCATCAATCAGGCTCGGTCTGGAGCTCCGTGTAAGATCTCACCTCATGGGGGAAGGATGATCATGAGAAAGGTGAGAGATCAGCCCAGAACTACACGGGAGGAGCTTGTTAATGATCTTAAAGGGTTAGTTCACCCAAAAATGAAAATTCTCTCATTAATTACTAACCCTCATGTTGTTTCAAAACCGTAAGACCTTCGTTCATCTTCAGAACACAAGTCAAGATGTTTTTGATGGAATCTGAGAGCTGTCTGTCCCTGCAAGGACAGCAACGCAACTGAAATGTTCCCAAGTCCAGAAACGTAGCGAGGAGATCTGTGAATGAATCCATGTGACATCAGTGGTTCATCCGCAATTATACGAAGCTACGAAAGTACTTTCTGTGCGCAAAAGAAAAAAAACAACAACTTTATTCAACAATTTGTCTCCTCCGCATCACCCTGGTGCCATTTTGGAGAATAACTTCTTGGACCTGTTGCTGTTCAGTGTCAGCTGCGTCATGTGACCTTAAGGATTTAGAGAAGATCTGTAAAGAGGAGTTGATCAAAATCCCTCCTGAGAAGTGTGCAAATCTGTTGACCAACTACAAAAACGTCTTACCTCTGTGCTTGCCAACAAGAGTTTCTGCACCAAGTACTATGTCATGTTTTGCTTGGGGATCAAATACTTATTTCACTCACTGAAATGCAAATCAATTTCTAACCTTTATATAATGTGTTTTTTTTTTTTTCTGGGTTTTTGGTTGTTATTCTGTCTCTATAAGTTACAATAAACCTACTTTAAAAATTACAGACCCTTCATTTCTTTGTAAGTGGGCAAACTTACAAAAACAGCAGGGGATCAAATAAATATTTTCCCCATTGTACATCTACCTGCTTTTAAAAATCAGCTCACAGAACAAACTCAAACACAGCTGAACATGTGACCTGATCATACCGTGTGTGTGTGTGTGTGTGTGTGTGTGTGTGTGTGTGTGTGTGTGTGCAGGAAAGTCCCATATGAGGAGAGGATCTTCAGTGTTCTGCGCTGGCTGCAGTTACCAGAGGATAGACGGTAAATCATCTTCATCATGACCGTCCTTCATCACATCACGTGTCTGAATCTGCAGGATCTGTTTGCTCGGTGTCTTTCTGGTGTTTTTTTTGTTTTTCACTACATTTTATGTTAAATGTTATTAGTTTTTTGTTTTTTGTTTGTGTTTTAGGGTTAGGGTTGCCATTCGTTTACATCCTTGCTACACCATAAAATGATGAAATGAAACTATTAATGGAAAACACATCAGCAAAAAATAAAACACACTTACAGACTGTGGCCCACAAACAGCAGCTTCTGCTTTTAAAGAGGGAACTGCTCCATCGTTCAGGGCAAGCCTTTGTGCGAATCCGGCATCGAACTCGCGTAGATTGAGGAAGCTGTCCTACATAAAACGTGCAGCACAGGGAGCTGTATTGGAAATAGAAATTTCAGGAACTAAGTTAAAAATACATTATTACCATTGTTCCCTAAATGCAGCGTCCCTAAGGAAGCTGAACAAAGAATAACAGCGTTTCGACAGCATGGAAACAACATTCTACTACAACCTCTCCTCCTCTTTTCTAAAACAGCCCAACATGGCCCACCCCCTTTGTTGCAGGTTCCCAGGTGCGGGGTTTATGTAAATTTAAAGTAAAAAAGCTGGTTGTAGTCCCTACCAGCCATGTTGTATCTCCTAAATATCTCCCTTTGCATTGAACTTTGAGCGTCGTAACTTTCGCAGACGTTATTTATGCTCAAACAGCAACATTACACAATAACTAAAGTTAAAAAAGTTAAATCATAATCAAGCTGAAACCAGGAAAAAAAATCTGTCCATGGGGGTCAGAAAATGTCATTTCATTCAGAGCTGAAACAAGGTTATTTATGCTGAGCCTAGTGGCAGATATGCAGCTGTGAATTTCCACTCAAACTCATTCACAAATATCAGAGCAAAGCAAACGATACACAGATGTGAAAACGCTGAATCTGCATGACAGCACATCAGGGAGGTTCATCAGTCAGACTCAGTCTCTGTGTGTGTGTGTGTGTGTGTGTGTGTGTGTGTGTGTGTGTGTGTGTGTGTGTGTGTGTGTGTGTGTGTGTGTGTGTGAGTGTGTGTGAGTGTGTCTGTGTGTTTCAGTGTGTCAGTGTGTGTGTGTGTGTGTGTGTGTGTGTGTGTGTGTGTGTGTGTGTGTGTGTGTTTCTGCTGCTGTAGGCCGGATTTCTTCACTGGAGGAAAGGACACAGTTATGGATCCCCTCAGTGGGAGGGGGAGCAAACTGACCACACACAGTTCAGGACACAAACACTCACTCACACCGTCAGTGGGAGGGGTAACACACACACACACACACACACACAACACACACACACACACAACACATACACACACACACACACATACACTCACTCACACTCCACACACACATACACACACACACACTCACACACACACACACACACACACACACACACACATATACACACACACAGAGAGACACAAACACATTCACACACACTCACACACACACACACACACACACAAAGACACACACACGCACACACACACACACCACACACACACACCACACCACACACACACACACACACCCACACACAAAACACACACATGAAGCAATGTTTTCTTTACTGAAGAAACACTATATTTATAACAGCTAATAATGTTTTTTGTAATTGAGGAGCGGAGAAGAGTGTCTTAGTCTAGCATTTTTTGTAGATAAGAGCTGAATTTTTTATAATATGATATTTTGGCCAATTAACAGAAAAAAACTGTGAGCCCACATAGTGACAGAAAACTGTATAACCTGCAAATTCATGAAAATGTAAATGCGATGCATGCACTGCCTTTGATGTGGCGGTAATGACGGTGGGGGGGGGCATTAGCTGGTCAAAAACTTTGTATTTGATCTTGATTTTGGCGAAATGTTAATAATATGATGACACATGCAACGAACGCAAATAAAATCTGTAGGCCTATACATTTATATGGTTACACTATACAATAAGATTTCATTAGTTAATGTTAGCTTATGTAACTAACATGAGCATACAGTGAACAATATATTTATTACAGTATTTATCAATCTTTGTAGTTTGTTAGTTCACAGTGCATTAACTAATGTTAACAAACACATCTTTTGATGTTAATAATGCATTAGTAAATGTTGAAGTTGATATTAATGAATGCTGCAGAAGTATTGTGCATTCTTAGTTCATGTTAACTACACTAGATAACTAATGTTAACTAATGAACCTTATTGTGAAGCGTTACCATTTATATAAATGTATCTGTGTACAATAAAACCACAGTACCAATAGGACGTTTCGGCTGACAGCAAAAAAAGTATTTTGCCTATGTCACAATATGAGATAAATCCAGCCCTGTACACGATACTGATTTTTGTTGCCAAATTGGTTTGGGACAGTTGTTGAATAAACAACTAAACTGAACTATTATGCCTGTCTATCTGCTGGACTGACAGTTTTATTGATCACTGAGAGAGCATTGACTTGGTATGATGTTGGTTCAATATAAAAATGAAGTTTTTAAAAAATAGCTTAGATGTAGTAAACTTCTTTTGCCATGTTGCTGTAGCTTAGCTTGCTACATTTCACAGGGCTGTAGCTTTAGTGTAGTGGAGCTTGATTTCATTAAGAGTAACTGTTAGCTTAGTGTTTTCTGCGTTGTGTCGAAACGAAAGACAGACTGTGAAAATTCTCGCCATCAGGTCCTCATTTATTCTGGATAACACAAATGGAAATATATGAGGACCCGTGCAGCATATAAACCAGCATGCGGCAGCAATGCACAATGCTGAGAAAGAGAGAAAATTACAGATATTAAAAAAAACTTAAGTAACGAAAAATAATCAATGAAACATCTTAGATCACAATCATACAGATATATCATGTGAATTCATCTGTAACATGAAATACAGCCCTAATTGAATCACTGCAAAAACTTGTGTGACCTACCGCTGTGAAGTCTCATGCAGACTGGAAAGCAGCGAAGTGCGCAACCCCTAAAGTCAGCATGAAAGTCGGCAGGAAACCCCAAATATGGTCATGGCAAGTGGAATCACAAAATCATTTCCTAAATAAACACCTGCTACATTAGCTTACTACATTTCCCAAGTAGCTTGACCAGCACTGCACTTTATGTGTTTATCAGGCATCACAAGTGGGTGACACAGACTCACTGGTGTGTGATGATATTTCTCTCACACTCCTCATCACTTCCTGTTTGTGCTGACATATGGTGACCAGGAGTTGATGACCATCTGATGGCACAAACAAATTTAAAATGCTGATTTATGCTGAGAAAAACACATTCAGCTTCAAAACATCTGCTGATGTGTGTGTGTGTGTGTGTGTGTGTGTGTGTGTGTGTGTGTGTGTGTGTGTGTGTGTGTGCAGCTGATCTTGGCTCTGCAGGGAGTGGACAGAATCATCGGTCAGCTGATGAACGGCCTCAAACAACTCAACCTTCATCAGTGTGTCAACATCATCATCGTCGCCGATCACGGTAACACACACACACATACAATCAGCTGTGAGGAAACACACTGTGTGCAAGTGTGACGTGTACACGTGTGTGTGTGTGTGTGTGTGTGTGTGTGTGTGTGTGTGTGTGTGTGTGCAGGTATGGAGGAGACCAGCTGTGAGCGTAAAGAGGCTCTTCAGAATTTTATAGGTGACGTCAATCATCTGTACGTCAGTGAGGGGCCGTTTGGACGAATCAGAGCGAAAAACACAACACATACCTGTAAGTCAAACACACACACACAGTTTAGAACATCCCTAGTGAGTGATGTGTGTGAATAACTAGTGTGTGTGTGTGTGTGTGTGTGTGTGTGTTTGACAGTGGACGCAGCTGGACTCGTGGCAAACATGTCGGTAAGAGTCACTGCATACTACAGTACACACTACACACTTCCTGCTGTTGTTTAGGGACAGTATTCAGATCAAGGTTATAATTATTAAGTAAAACAACGGTTGTAAATTGAAAAAAAGCTGGGGGGAAAACAATAGAAATATTAGATACAAAATTAAACTTATTTCAGTTAGTTGCTAAAGCAACGTTTCTTATTTTCATTTATGATGAAGCACTAAAATTTCTAACTGGAAATAGAATAAATAAAAACCAAGACCAAAATACAAATAAATTAAACCTAAATAATAATATTAAAGTAATGACAAAAGCACAGAACAAAAGGAATAATTGAATTCAATAAATAGAATTTTCAGTTTCATAACTGATGAGTTTTGCAACATTAACACTAATTTTGCTGTTCACTGTAAAGCTGCTTTGACACAATCTTTACAGTATAATGTGCTGTAGGAATAAAGGTGAAATGACACAGTGACACATAGGGTGTAGTGATTTATATTTAGTGGAAAAATGCTGTAATTATAAGATGTTGAAATGCCAGCTCATTCATTACACTAACTCATGAGTCAGTCAGTTTTAGTCCAATGTGATGACATGTAGCATTTACCAGAAAAAGAATCTTTCCACTCATTACTTTCACAGTGTGTTGTGTGTGCAGTATTATGTGTGTGTGCTACATGTGTGTTATGTGAATGTAACATGTGTGTTACATGTATGTTACATGTGTGATATGTGTGTGTTTTATGTGTGTTACGTGTGTATTATATTTGTGTTAAGTGTGTTACATGTGTGTTACGTGTATGTAACATGTGTGATATGTGTGTTTTACATGTGTAACATGTGTGTTACATGTGTGTTACGTGTATGTTACATGTGTGATATGTGTGTTTTACATGTGTAACATGTGTGTTACATGTGTGTTACGTGTATGTTACATGTGTGATATGTGTGTGTTTTACGTGTGTTACGTGTGTGTTACGTGTGTGTTACGTGTGTATTATATTTGTGTTAAGTGTATTATATGTGTGTTACGTGTATTTTACATGTGTGATATGGGTGTGTTTTACGTGTGTTACATGTGTGTTACGTGTGTATTATATTTGTTTTAAGTGTGTTATATGTGTGTTACGTGTATGTTACGTGTGATATGTGTGTTTTACATGTGTAACGTGTGTGTTACATGTGTGTTATGTGTGTGTTATATGTGTTATATGTGTGTGTTACGTGTGTGTTACGTGTGTATTATATTTGTTTTAAGTGTGTTATATGTGTGTTACGTGTATGTTACGAGTGATACGTGTTGTGTGTGTAACATGTGTGTTACATGTGTGTTACGTGTATGTTACATGTGTGATATGTGTGTGTTTTACATGTGTTACATGTGTGTTATGTGCATGTTACATGTGTGTTATGTGTGTGTTATATGTGTTACTTGTGTGTGTTATATGTGTTACGTGTGTGTTACGTGTATTACATGTGTGTTTCGTGTGTGTTACATCTGTGTTACATGTGTGTTATTGGCTGCTGTTGTTCAGTGTAAGTGGCCGGAGCAGCAGATCAAGCCCTACCTGAAACATCACCTGCCCAAACGTTTCCATTACGCCAGCAACAGACGCATCGAAGACGTCAGTGTCCTGGTGAACCCGCGCTGGCTTTTTGAGAGGTACCACACACACAGACACACTCATGTTATGTACACTAGCACATGTTCTGATGGTGTGTATGTGTGTGTGTGTGTGTGTGTGTGTTGCTGCAGATATCCTGGGTCTCTCACGTTCTGCTCAGGAGGAAATCATGGATATGATAATGACATCTACAGCATGCAGGTGTGTGTGTGTGTGTGTGTGTGTGTGTGTGTGTGTGTGTGTGTTGTTGTTGACACAAAATTTTGCACAGATTTTTGCTCTGATGTGCAGTTTGAACAAGTTACTCTGTCTCTCTCAGGCCTTGTTTCTCAGTTTAGGACCAAAATTTCACTTTCAGACAGAAGTGGAGCCGTTTTCCAACATTGAGCTGTACAACCTCATGTGTGGTACGAAACCCACAAAACACATCTGAGTTTATTTTTAGAGCACAACCGAAGCTGATCTAAAGTGCTTTACAGTAGGGAATAAAGTAGCATCATAAAGTAAATATAGAAGGTGAACACACAGCACATCCAACACACATCTAACCAGTCAGTCTGTTCCTCTCTCTCCCTGTCAGACGTGCTGGAAATTAATCCATACCACAATAACGGGACTCACGGGAGTCTGAACCACCTGCTGCGGATGCCGTTTTACAGCCCCAGTCACCCGACAGAGCAGAGCAGCCCGGAGCAGTGCCCGATCACCAGCCTGAAGCCCACACACACACTGGGCTGCAGCTGCACTGCACTGGTACGCACACACACACACACACACACACACACACATACTTGCATTTGTGGTTTACGGGGACTCTCCATAGGCGTAATGGTTTTTATACTGTATAAAATGTATTTTCTATTGCCCTACACCAACCCTACACCTAACCCTACCCCTTACAGAAAACTTTCTGCATTTTCCCTACACCTAGCCCTACCCCTTACAGAAAACTTTCTGCATTTTAGTACACTTTAATTTTTTGTGGTTTATGTTCTTCTGTTTAAATGTAATAACTGCACTGTTCCCATGAGTTAGTTGGTGTATACTCAGGTGTAGGTCCCCACCAGTGTAGAAAAACCACACGCACACACACGACACACTCCACGCACACACACACACACACACAACACACACACACAACCACAACAGACTCTGACTCTCTCTCTCACTCTCACACACAACCACACACATCAGCAGATGTTTTGAAGCTGAATGTGTTTTTCTCAGCATAAATCAGCATTTTAAATTTGTTTGTGCCATCAGATGGTCATCTGTATATATATACATTTTTTTTTTCAGCCTTCCGTTAATGAAAATACATTTTAGTAGTTTTAGTTGTAGTTAACAATAATAACAACTGCTCTGCTAATATTGCTCTGTGTGTTTTATGTATGTTAATTTATCTATGTGTGTTTTTTTTATGAATGTGAGTTAAATGAACGTATGAGTCTGACAATAGCATTATTTTTTGTAAAAAAACGAGACAAAAATTTTTTTATTTTATTGACATTTAGGGGGGAAAAATTATGAGGGAAATCTATTGAGATTTAGTGTGGGACGTTTTTGGGAGGTATGATGTCAGAACGAATCTCCGCCGTGGTTATGATGTGAAAAAAATAGTAGCAAACTAATGGCAGCTACATTTGCCGTTATTCTACAGTGTACCTACTGTAATCTGCAACAACAACTTATTACTGTAAAAAATATTACAGTAACATGCCGTAGAAAATATAAGCTTTACAGTATAATACAGTTAGTTTAGTATTCCTACTGTAATTTCATAGGCTCTTTATTACTGTAAAATGTATTAAAGTACTGTAAAATGTGATCTTAACATTGTAACACTGCTAGAAGCTAAAGATTTCAAATTTACATTTTACAATTAAATACAACGAGCTCTGTGATGAAGCTTTGTTGGATGCCATCGCATGACGTGGCTTTCAATACTGATCATCCAAACTCCAATTGTGACTTTGTCACCAGCAACTGATGCAGACAACAATTAGAGTTAATGTTCAGAAACAGTATAAAATATGGATATCAGCCTATACATGCCATCCATACCGATGCTGGCAGCTCACAGGCAGGGCAAAAATAAGGTCTTTAATTCTGCGTCTTATTTTTCTTTCTCTTGTTAATAAAATATTGTAGATCAGTCATTTTAAACCTGCATGAGTGTACACCTCTGTACTGTTGATAGGAGTTGAGTCATGGTTGTGCTCAGATGAGTTATGAGCTGGCTCAAGCAACAACGACACACGTCTGATGAAACGCTACTGTATTATACCGTAAGACTGAACCGTAGCTTGCTGCTAACATTTTGCTATCATCATTTACAGTATTTAACTGTATTGACATAGAATGGTACATTACTGTAGAAAATACCCTGTATTTTTACAGCAATTTTTTAGTGCACTGCTCTAGCCGGCGGGACATAAGCTAGCATACACTTTCGGCACATCACATAAAACGTTCAAAAATGTCAATATCTGGGAGTAAGAGAAGAGCAGACGTGGATAAATTTGAAAAGAGAACTCAACTCAAGAGAGCGCACACACACACACAGAAAACACACTCGGTTACGAGTAAACAGGAGAATATCGGATGTGTGTAAGTGTCATTAATGTTAATCAAGCTACAAAAGAAAGAGAGAAAGTCACTCACTGCTCTTGACTGAATGACTTTAGTAACCCTAATAAGGATTAATCTAAATTTATTTTATGAATAAATATGTCTGCTTGAAAGAATGAAGAATGTGGTAAATTGTTGAATATTATATAGCCACTGGTATTTAATTGAAAGGAGAAGTGGTTTTATTTCATTTTAATATAAAGGAATGTTGTGTGTCACAGCAGTGAAATCTGTGTCGATATTGTATGATAAAACCTTAATATCAAACCTATATAATAACTTTAGGAAATTTTTGAGAAATGCTCAAGAAATTCATTACACTCTAACTAAATCCGATGTTCATCGTCTAAAACTATAGACTAAACCTCAGATGACTAAAATATGACTAAAACTAAATGCCATTTTAGTCAAAAGACTATGACTAAGACTAAGTCCAAATTTGCTGTCAGAATTAACTGGATGAGTGTTGAGTTCCTGAAACTCTTTCTCACACACACACTCCTGTTCCATAGTAGCTGGTTTCGTTCATTCACATGGCACGTGAGTGTTGACTGTGTGACGCATAGCAGAAGTTCGTGACATTCTTCAAACTTAAAGCCTTTACCAACAGTCTTCTATATATATACATATATATAGATATAGATATAGACTTCTGTGGAAGTTCACATGCTGCTGTGAACTGTTGACTGTTATTCCAGGCATTCCTGTAGATTAAATAGCAGTTGCAACATCAAAATCATGGGTTTGATTTCCAGGTAATGCATGAACTGACCAAATGTTAACCATGAATGCAGTGTAAGTCGATTTGAATAACAGCATCTGCCACGTGC
Source organism: Cyprinus carpio (assembly GCF_018340385.1). NCBI lineage: Eukaryota > Metazoa > Chordata > Actinopteri > Cypriniformes > Cyprinidae > Cyprinus > Cyprinus carpio. Next base: position 5,476,014 of record NC_056590.1, read on the forward strand.
ATCAATGTAAATGATTTGGTCCATTACACCGGCTTATTTACATTTACACTGATGTGTTTGGCAGATCTTTTCAGTTCCCTAGGAATCAAACCCATGACGCTGGTGTTTCTCCTCTGAACACCTGCTGGTGGGGAAAGTTTGGTGTGTGGAAAATCAGGAAGTGACCGTGTAAGATTGGGCAGCACTTATCAAACTCGTGTCAGCGTGTAGGAGTACTTTTGAGATAACAGTGAATTTACATAATGTTGAAAGCTGTGAGAATCAGGATTATTTAGACCAGAGCTGATAAAGTTCAGCAGGAAGTCTGTGTCATTCACCTGCTAAACAGCTGACCATAACAGACTCTGTGTGTGTGTGTGTGTGTGTGTGTGTGTGTGTGTGTGTGTGTGTGTGTGTGTGTGTGTGTGTGTGTGTGTGTGTGTGTGTGTGTGTGTGAGAGAGAGAGAGATTTCTATTTCTAATAAATTCTGTTATTTTGAACTTTCTATTTTTCTGAGAATCCTGAAAAATAAAATCTATCACGGTTTCCACAAAAATATCGTTCAGCACAACTGTTTTCAACATTGATAATAATCAGAAAAGTTTCTTGAGCAGTAAATCATCATATTAGAATGATTTCTGAAGATCATGTGACACTGAAGACTGGAGTAATGATGCTGAAAATACAGCTGCACATCACAGAAATAAATTACACTTTAACAGAGATTCACATAGAAAACAGCTGTTTTAAATTGTAATAATATTTCTCAATTTCTACTGTATTTTTGATCAAATAAATGCAGCCTTGATGAGCAGAAGAGACTTCTTTCAAGCACTTTAAAAAATCTTAATTATTTCAAACACTTGAATGATAGAGTATACAGTGTCTAGAGTGAGTTTGTCACTTCAAAAACTGACCACGTTTAAAAACTGATCATTTTTTTGCATCCCTGTTGTATGTACAGTACATATACTCATGTGTTTGTGTGTGTGTGTGTGTGTGTGTGTTTTTGTTTGTTTTTGTATTTGCAGTGAGTGTGATAATGTACATGTTGTTCGGCCGTCCGCGGGTTCTGCAGTCCGATGCTAAATACTGTGTCCTGCATCAACATGGATTCATTACAGCCTACAGCACACGCACCCACATGCCTGTCTGGAGCTCCTTCACTCTCAACAAAACCGTGAGACGCACACACACATATGCATACACACATACACATACTGCAACAGTGGCATAGCAACACCCTAGCAACCAGCCAGGACATGCTAACATGTGACTCACGTCTTCAGATGAATATGCTCAGATCTGGTTGTAATGACAAACTGAACATGTGTGTTTGTAGGCTGAAAGTTCTCCGGTCTTCTCAGATTGTCTCCGGGCAGACATCAGGATCCCAGCCAATCAGAGCGCGACATGTGACCAGTTCAACAATGCTGGCAACATCACACACGCCTTCCTGTTCCCACCCAGTGAGTGTGTGTGTGTGTGTGTGTGGTTAATTTATTTGATTGTTTTTAATTTGTATGTTTTAGTTGTTTTATGTAAATTTTATTATTTTATGTACAGTATATTATTTTAATATTCATATATTAATATAGCTATAACTCTGGGATGTACTTAAAATACATAAGTAAACATGTATTTAATAATTTTCTGGAGAGAAAAAAAAATTCATTTTTCAGTTACATTAAGCTGTATAACGTCTCGGTTACGTATGGTAACTCTCATTCCCTGAAGGAGGGAATGGAGACGCCACGTCGGTGACCGACTAATTGGGATATCGCTTCGATAGACCAATCTACTTCGAGTGTAAACTAAACGAGCCAATGCACATTGGCATGCAATTAATGCATCCAGCTGCCGCTGATCACAGCCTGAGTATAATAAGGCAGCAGGTGCAATGCATACCAGGTTTTCGCTGAGGAGCCGAACCGGGGACTCAGCAGCTCAGTGATGGTACCGCAACCGTGGCGACGGGACGTGACATCTCCATTCCCTCCTTCAGGGAACGAGGGATACCAAACATAACCGAGACGTTCCCTTTCAGTCGGTCACTCTCGACGTTAGGGCTGGGCGATATGGAGCAAAAAATATATCTCGATATATGGAACGAGGGATACCAAACATAACCGAGACGTTCCCAAAACTACTGTAATGTAACAAAAATGCCAAATATTACATGTTTAGGGCCCTATGAAATTTTTTATTTTTTTTTTTTTTTTTTTGTTATATTTTTGTTTTATTGTTTGTTTATTCTGTTTTAATTATTTAAATGCATAAAAACAACTTAATTTGTTAAATTTTTTTCTTAAAATAGCCTTATGTGAAATGTTTTTTCCCCACTGAAATTCTGTGTATTCACATTTTTCTGGTTATCAAAAGAAGGCATAAAACATTCATTTAATTTATCTTTTAATTATTGAAAATTAAGCAAACTTTATTTTTTGGTAAACAAAGGGGATTTACTAGAAAAAATAATACATGGAAGAAATGTTGTGTGATTATTCCTTAAATAATGTTCGTTTCATTTTAATATTAGTAGTAGTAGTAGTAGGCTATGTACATTCTGCTGAACAATAGGCTAGTAATAGATTTCTGGCAAATACTTTTATTTTGACGGGTTTACCGTTACAGTTCTGTGTATGTGATACGACGCTAGTTTTACTGAAATCAAATGGTCAGATGCTCATGAAGTGACTCTCAGTGCAGTTCTGGAGATGTTGTTCACGTGTTCACATCCTCATTTAGTGAGAAGACAGACGCTGAAATCACCGCGAGCGTCACGCGCGCTTCAGTGCGTGTAATAAAACGAAGAAGCACGTCTAAGCCATTCATTAACACAGACATAAAGGATTCATATTTAAATAGACTTTTCCGGCTTAATATTTACAGATATTAGTCTATATCGCGATTTGATGTGAGTGCAATGACCTACTTTTGATTAATTCATTTAAAATTTGACAAATTCCTTGACATTCCACCTTAAACTCTACATTCCGTTTTTATGACTGGATTCCGCGATTCCGTCCGCATTTTCTGCATCGTGGAAATCATAGGGCCCTACAGTAGACATCTGCCTGCTGTTCGCCCGACGCCTTAAAACCGAGGTATCTCCATATAATGGAGCCAAACCGTACAAGCGGGACCAGCAGAACCACAGCCGTACCTGCAGTGGGGCAGCGAGGTGGAACACAGGGACCCTACTCGGGTGGCTTGAGAGCGGACCGGAGAGGGGTGTGAGTGTGGGGTGCAAGGCTCACCTGGTTCCACAGGTTGGCAGAGGGTGGGTGAGTAGGGCCTTCGTTGATGGTCTTGAACCACCCGCTGCTGCCATCTGGCGAAGGAGGAGGATGAGTGAGGTCCAGTGCTTGGCCGTCCGCAACTCTCCGTGCCCTCCTGGGACCCAGAGATAGAGAAAACCGCTCTCTCTTCGACATATCCAGATTCTCCACCCGGCCCTCCTCCAGGGGAGGGAGAGGTGCTTTCACCATCCCCCAGAAAGCAGCTACCTCTCTCTGGGTCGCCCGTCCCGGGGCCTCTTGCTCTTCCACTCACCGCCATGTTTGACAGGGGCCAGAACGGGTGGGGTGGCCTGCCTACGCCCAGCTCTACGGCGCCACTTGCTGGAGGCTGCTGCGGATGTGGCGCGGATGTGGCGCGGGAGTGGGGGTGGACGCAGGGGGCCGCCCTCGGCGACGAGCAGGCTGGGGCGCTGCAACCGGCGGATGGGTGGAGGGAGCAGCTGCCCGCCGGGCAGAAGGTTGGACCGCCTCAGTCTGCTCCCGTGCAGCCGAGAACTGCTGGGCAAGGTTCTCGACCACGTCACCGAAGGTGATGGTCTAGGGGATGGTGTGGGATTAAGGGGCTTTTATTTGTTGGCTCTTTGTCGTTTTAACTCATTTAGAGTTGGCGATAGTTGGCGATAATGGTGGACATAAGTGGACATCACATGTCCCAGAGAACGCGCGGTGACCTTCGTCGCTCGGAGCATGAGGTCAGTGGCGGTTCTGAGTTCTTTCAGAACTTCTGGATCGTCACCACCCTCGTGCAGGTCCTTCAGTGCCTTGACCTTGTGCACCTGCAGTAACGCCACAGCGTGTAAGGCGGAAGCAGCTTCCCCGCAAGCCATTTAGGCACTGTCAGTTAGACCAGACGAATGCCTATAGGCCCGGGAAGGAAGCACCGGGTCTCCCCGCCAGCAGGAGGCAGACTAAGGACACAATTGCATCGCTACCGCCCACTCCACTAGGGGAATCACCGAATATCCCTTTGCTGCACTGCCATCGAGGGTGGTGAGGGAGGAGGAGCCCACCGGCCGGTTTCTGGCAGTAAAAGGTGCCATGCACGACCTGGTGAGCTCATCATGCACTTCAGGGAAGAAATGCACCAGGGTGGGGCGCTGAGAACCAGCGCGAGCCACCTTGAGAAACCAATCATCCTGCCTCGAGGGCTCGGGACGCGGTGGAGATTTCCACTCGAGCCCTACTCTCTCAGCGGCCCGGGAAAGCATATCTGTCATCTCCAGATCCAATTCAGGCTTTGCCACCATCCCGGAGGGCGGCAGCGCAGCCGAATCTTCATCGGACAGCTCTCCCTCCAATGCTGAGATCGACATCTGGTTGAGGGGAGGCCCACTGGATACCACTGGTATGCTCTTTGAAGAGGGCCCAGCTCGTTCTGTGGGTTACTCCACTGGATCGGAGATGCAAGAGGAGTGATGGTCCCCAGAGGGTGGTTCCCTGTGGGGTTTGCCACCACTGTAATCCTCAAACCGCCCGCGCTACTGCTGACAGTGGTTCTTGTCTGTCGGCCGCCAGAACGAGCTCCAGATCGCGGCAGTATATTTGTATAATATTTTATTATAGTTTTAGTTAACAATAAAACCCAATAAAAAAGTAAAGTTGTGTGTGTTTAATGTGTTTGTGTTTTCAGATCTGAACCACACGTCTGAAGATCAGTTTGACGCTCTGACACTTGGAAACGTGGTGCCCGTCTTCCCACAGTTCAAGAGTGAGTGTTTGAGTTGTGAGTTTATTAATTGTAAGTGTTTGTTTGTTTGTTTGGATAATGAGTGTTTTAATCGTGAGTGTTTGTTTGAGTTGTGAGTTTTTAAATATGGTGTTTAAGTCATGAGTATATGAGTCATGAGTATTTATGTGGTGTTTGAATAGTGAATATTTGAGTTGTGAGTGTTTGAATCGTGAGTGTTTGAGTTGTGAATGTTTGAATTGTGAATCTTTGAGTCGTGAGTGTTTATATGTGGTATATGAATCATGAGTGTTTGAATCATGAGTGTTTATATGTGGTATATGAATCGTGAGTGTTTGAGTCATGAGTGTTTGAACCGTGAGTGTTTATATGTGGTATATGAATTGTGAGTGTTTGAGTCATGAGTGTTTATATGTGGTATATGAATCGTGAGTGTTTGAGTCATGAGTGTTTGAATTGTGAGTGTTTATATGTGGTATATGAATCATGATTGTTTATATGTGGTATATGAATCATGATTGTTTATATGTGGTATATGAATCGTGAGTGTTTGAGTTGTGAGTTTTTATATGTGGTATATCAATCGTGAGTGTTTATATGTGGTATATGAATCGTGAGTGTTTGAGTCATGAGTTTTTATATGTCGTATATGAATCGTGAGTGTTTGAGTCATGAGTGTTTGAAACGTTAGTGTTTATATGTGGTATATGAATCGTGAGTGTTTGAGTCATGAGTGATTGAGTCGTGAGTTTTTATATGTGGTATATGTATCGTGAGTGTTTGAGTCATGAGTGTTTGAATTGTGAGTGTTTATATGTGGTATATGTATCGTGAGTGTTTGAGTCATGAGTGTTTTAATCATGAGTGTTTATATGTGGTATATGTATCGTGAGTGTTTGAGTCGTGAGTTTTTATATGTCGTATATGAATCGTGAGTGTTTGAGTCATGAGTGTTTGAAACGTTAGTGTTTATATGTGGTATATGTATCGTGAGTGTTTGAATCATGAGTGTTTGAAACGTTAGTGTTTATATGTGGTATATGTATCGTGAGTGTTTGAATCATGAGTGTTTGAAACGTTAGTGTTTATCTGTGGTATATGAATCGTGAGTGTTTGAGTCATGAGTGATTGAGTCGTGAGTGTTTATATATGGTATATGAATCATGAGTGTTTGAATTGTAAATGTTTGATTCATGAGTGTTTATACTATATGTGGTGTATGAACCATGTGTGTTTGAATCGTAAGTGTTTGAATACTAGGTTTTTGTTTGAATTGTGAGTATTTGAATCATGAGTGTTTATATGTGGTGTGTGAACTAGTGGTTGAACAGATCGTAGTTGATCCGTGATCCATACGTACCAAGCCCCACGGTTCGGCACGCATGTGATCGGCGGATTAATTGCAAAATTTAACCATAATAGAGTATAAGTTTATAATTTGTTCGTATTTACACAAGCAAGCGAATTTTAAACAATTCCAGTGAGAAAAGGCAAAAGGGAACTCGATTCAGATAGTGCGAACACCGAACTGAATCCTCTGAACAGACACATACACATAAAATTATGACAAAATAGCCATCTCATTAATCATTCAGGTAAACGCATTCAGTTATGTCTCAAGTGAATGAAACAGCTGAGAAAGAAATCAGATGTGATGTGTATCATTGTATCAGATCTGTGCGTCAGGTCTTAAAGGGACAGCAGCCTATAAATACTGCTGCTGTCATTAATGATCATCAAACAACAAAACAGCTGTGGTAAAAAATACAAATTTCATTTATACACTCTGCAGTTTTATTTTCCCTAATTATTACATTTCTGTATTTGAATACTACCAACCTTATTTTAATTGTAACATATTCTGTTGTATTTATCTATGCTTGTAATATGTGTATTTGTTCTTATTTTTACTGCCTGTTCTCTTGTCTCTTTAATCATGTTTAAACTTTCTTAGTTAATCTAGTAGCATTTGCTGTGGTATCAAAGATGTACTTCACTTTAAGTAATAAATGGAAACCAAGTTAAATTAAAATGTTTTTCTTTTGTTGCTGATCAGAAAAAAAAGATCCAATTCATGGGTCAAAAACCATAATGTGATCCGAACTGTGAGATTTGTGATCCGTTGAACCACTAATGTGAACCATGTCTGTCTGAATCATGAGTGTTTTTAATATTAAATGTTTGTTTGGGTTGTGAGTATTTGAATCATGAGTGTTTGATTTACAAGTGTCTGAGCCGTGAACCTTTGAGTCATGAGCATTTGAGTCATGAGTGTTTATCTGATGTTTTCTTGTGGATATGGTTACTGATCGTGTGTGTTTGTGCAGGACTCTGGCAGTATTTTCAGGAGGTTCTGCTGATCAAATACGCATCTCAGTATAACGGTATTAACGTGGTTACCGGACCAGTGTATGACTACAACTTTGATGGACACTTTGACTCTCCAGAGCAGATCCAGGAGTGCGTTTTCCTGTATTCCTGATTTTACCAACCTACATTTTTTTCTTTTTCCATAATCTGTTACTTTCCAGTGTGATTTTGGTATTATTTATATTTATATTTATATTTATATTTATATTTATATTTATATTTATATTTTTTTCTTATAACTGTTTTGATTTAGCTTTGATTTTTACATTATCATATTATTTTATTTACATTTTTTGTAACTTTGATATGTGACATGTTTTATTTTGTAATTTTCAGGTTCGTTGCAGGTTCATCTATTCCTGTTCCCACTCATTATTTTGTGGTCCTGACGAGCTGTAAGAATGACACACAGACGGTGAGCGAGTGTTCTGCTGAACTTCAGACGGTTTCCTTCCTGCTTCCGCACAGGAGTGACAACAAGGAGAGCTGCGCTGTGAGTGTCACACTCTCACTTCCTGTTCCTGCAGCGCTTCATGTCACTGTCACACACATCTGAAAGCATGACTTCTGTGGTTTCTCTGAATCCATCCTCACTCATATCCTTCCATTTGGTTCTTTTTGGTGAATCAGTGTAAGTCACAGTCAGAATGATTCAGTATGTTCAAGTCTTTATTCACATCATCGGTCAAACTTTCTCTGATGTCATGTCACATTTTAGTAATGTTCAACTAAATAAGTGTAGGAACTTTTACTGTTTGATACCACATCATATTAGTACCTTAAAATATCATTCATGTTTTCATTTTATATATATATATATATATATATATATATATACTATATATATATATATATATCACACACACACAAACACATATAAGATGTTTTGGCTTAATGTTTTTTACAGTTGTTTCTTCTGCTCATCAAGGCTGCATTTATTTGATCAAAAATACAGGAAGAATGTAATATTGTGAAATATTATTATGATGTAAAATAAAGTTTTTCTATTTTAATATACATTAAAATCTAATGTATTCCTGTGATGCGCAGCTGTATTTTCAGCATCATTACTCCAGTCTTCAGTGTCACATGATCTTCAGAAATCATTCTAATATGATGATTTATTATCACTGTTGAAACTGTTGTGCTGCTTCATTTTTTTTTTTTTTTTTTTTAATTTTTGGATAATTCTAATAATAAATCAGCATATTAGAATGATTTCTGAAGATTCATGTGACACTTTACACTGCAGTAATGGCTGATGGAAATTCAGCTTTGATCACAGAAATAAATTATATTTTAAAGGATATTAAAATAGAAAGCATTATTACATATAGTGACATTACGCTGTAAAACTAGCATCTTCGTTGTTTTATTTATGCATATTAATTTAATTTATATAAATCATATAATTCATTAATTATATTTATTATAGACAATCCATCAATTTTTATTCAATAAAAAATATAAAATATAAAATATTGATTATTTAAGGATTATTTAATAATGTATTATTTGTTTTATTTCATTTTTCAGTTACATTAAGCTGTAAAACTAATAACCTCTGTTGTATTTATGCAAATTAATTTAAACAATACACATTATACAATTCATTGATATTTTCCATTTATTTATTTTATACAATTCATTTATATTTAAAAACTAACAGCTTTGCTGATTTATTTATGCATATCAATTTAATTTATATAAATTATACAGTTAATTCATATTTGTTATGAATTATTTATTTATTAAGTAGAAATTAATTTTAATAGATTTTTATTTATTCAGTATTATTTTTATATAATTTTCAGTGACGGTGATTAAGCTGAGAAACTAACTACTTCTAAATATTTTTATTTGTACATAGAGTAAAAAGTAAATGTGGGAAAAATAATGAAAACAACGAATAAACGTTTGTTTTTCTTTTGACGTTAAGCTGTAAAATGAACATCTTCGCCATTTAATTTATGCATATTCATTTAAATTATATAAATTATACAATTTGATACAAATGTTTAATATTAAAACCAAATCTTTTCATAATCATAGATTTCATAATCATCGATATCACTACAAAATGAATGCCCTGTTGTGACGCAAAGAACATTATTGTCATGATTTCCCATAAAGCTATTTTGAAACAGTGCGTAATGGGAAATACAATACAAATACAGGTAAATATGACTCGAATTGATTGCGACAATGGCACAGGCGTGTCCCATGAGGCTCGTCAACAGAACAAAGAGATTGGTCATCGTCCATTGTTCTGGTTTCAGCTGCTTCTGTATTTTGTTTCAGACTTGAATGTGTGACATGAACGGTGACGCTTTCTGTAAACGGAAGTTTAATTAATGAAACAATGAAGCTTTATGCGACACAGACACATGAGAAACTGTTCGTGTGTTTGTGTGCAGGACGATCAGCCGGAGTC